>NW_009730094.1:0-15098 GCF_000703405.1 Apaloderma vittatum | reverse complement strand
TAGAAAGAAGGCAGAGTTACTGAATGCCTTCTTTGCCTCTGTCTATACTGCTGGAGACTGTCCTCAGGAGCCCCAGGGCCCTGAGGCCTCAGAGGAAGTCAGGATAAAGAAGAAGTTTGTCACGAGGACTGGGTCAGGAATCAGTTAGGCAATCTGAACATCCATAAACTCACGGGCCCTAATGGGATGCACCCACAGGCGCTGAGGGAGCTGGTGGAAGTCATTGGTAGGCCACTCTCCATCATCTTTTGTAAGTTGTGGGCAACAGGAGAGGTGCCTGAGGACTGGAGGAAAACAAATGTCCCTCTAGTCTTTAAAAAGTGTAAGAAGGAGGACCCAGGTAACTACAGACCTGTCAGCCTCACCTCCATCCCTGGAGAGGTGATGGAACAACTTATCCACGGTGCTGTCTCCAGGTATATTAAGGATAAGAGAGTGATTAGGAGAAGTCAACATGATTTTACCAAGTGGAAGTCATGTTCGACCAACCTGATAGCCTTTTATGATAGCCTTTATAGATGACAGCAGAGCAGTGGATGTGTTTTATCTGGATTTCAGTAAAGCATTTGCCACCATCTCCTGCAGCATCCTCATAGGTAAACTGAGGAAGTGTGGTCTGGATGATCGGGTAGTGAGGTGGATTGTGAACTGGTTGAATGAAAGAAGTCAGAGAGTTGTGGTCAATGGGACAGAGTCTTGCTGGAGGCCTGAATCTAGTGGATTCCCTCAGGGGTCGATACTGGGACTAGTACTACTCAATATCAATGACCTGGAAGAGGGAACAGATTTCTCCCTCAGCTGAGTAGAAATCCCACCCAGTTGCCCTGAAGAACTCCTAAATTTCAGTGAGCAGATCAGGGGATCATGTGTGCCGTGTCTATTATCTCAGCTACACACTCTCACTCTTTTTATAAATGTCTTTTATACCTCTGCATTATGTCCTCTATGTTAAAACTACCATTGGAACCAAGCAGAGCAGATCCTCAAGAAGCTAAGTCTGCTTAGCTATGAGCTTCAAGTAACCTGGGCAGGTGGTATCATCTGACTGTTCCTGACCTCCCATAGCAAAGGCATTCACAAGTCTCTTCTGCCAAGAATGGAAGCTGCAGAAAGTGATTATTCCCCATTTGCAAAAGAATTTCTAACCTTTAGTGTTTCTATCACATAACTTATTAGTATTTCAGTGTACATTTTATTTTACTTTTGGGATTGCACCACCACATTTCTGATTACTTTGTTTTTTCCTAACATGTTAGCTACTAAGCTATGTATTTAAGTAGTAAGGAGAATATTAACTCACTTCCTCTGTAATAAGAAAGGACAGAATAACCCCCAATAAAACACTGTCAACTCCAGAGTGCTACCTAGGCTTGCATCCTACCACTGAAAAATGAATGTGCAGTATTGGAGATCTCTTCTCCATGTAGCCTTTACATACACACTATAGTAGTCTCCCTGTTTATGTAAGCTAATTATAATAGTTGTCTTTGAAAAACTTTCCAGTTGCAAACTAAATTTACCTCAGTATCTCTGATTGCCATACTTAGTGTACTGTTAAATTCACCCAGCAGAGCAGACTGTTAAAGTTTACAGAGGCTGATAGCAATAAAGATATTTTACAAGAGAAGTACAATTTTGAAAATGAGACTTGTCTCCCAGGTGGTGACCATCTGGTGTCTGTGACTGTATGTTTGGGTATTAGTCTAAGTCATTATTGTGTCAGCTTTACACACACACAGAGACCACCCAGCACCTTACTGGCCCTACTGCTCAATGCCATAACGGCACCTTTGTTTTGCTCTCAGGAGTGTCATTCGTGCATTGCAGCCTACCTAAGGACTGTTTCCTGCCCACATGCTCTTTGGCCTTCTGCAAAAACATGGTCTCTCCAGGGGGAAGAATGAGATTTAATATTGCTGCAACAAAACTTTAGGAAATACATCCAGAGTTATAATTAATTACATCAATATACATTTCCAGTCCCTTTTGGAATCTAATTATATTCTTGCCCTTGACTTGCTGTAGCTGTGACTTCCACAAGCTAATTACAGGTTGGTTGAAAAAGTATTTCCTTCTATCTCTGTCTCAGTTGCTGCTTTGCACATTTTTATCACGTCCATCTCCCGCTATAAGTGGTCTGCTTCCAAATTTCTTGAACGCTGTCAATTTGCTTTGAATAGCTCCTCAAAATACATTCTTCAGAAGGCAATAATCTTTACTGCATACAAATTGTAGATGAGGACATTTCTGATTTACAGAAGAGTGCTTTAGTGATCTCCATGTGGATTGCGTTAAAAAATGAGCTTGCTAACTATGTTTGTGTTTCTAATCTTGACTTCAAATTGAGCTGAAAAGTCTTGGCTGAGCTATCTATGAAGTGGTCCAGTTTATTCTCTTGAGTCATATTGATTCACCATCACTCCTAGATGACATGGGTTTATGCTACAGAAATTTCATTTGTCAATTATCAGAACAAAGTCCTGCATAAGTGTTAGAGATCTACATGTTTAATTCAGACATAGGCACTCCTTTGATTATGGGTAGGACACTTGCTGATCTCTAAACAGAAGGAATCTTCTCTGACAGATCTAGTAGTTCCTAACGGTCAAGGCCAAAACGCCTAACATCTATTATGTGCATGTTTATGTGGCTACAGCTCTTTATCCCTCCGAGCATACACTCTCTCCATTCTGGTGTAAATTCCTTTTCTACAGAAGCTGATAGATAAAATGTCTAATGAGAAATGTATTACCATATCCAGGCACAGTAAAGGTACAATTGCTCTCCATATTCAGACATGTTTTTCTATACAGACTTATAAGAGCACTTGTCATTGCCCCTATCTTCATATATTTGATTTATTTTGAGAACTTAGTCATTTCTCCCTAGACCTCAGCACCAAATAGCATGGGAGGGTTTGGTGCACAGAAAGCAAACAGAAGCTAAAAGCGGAGGGAAAGAGGGGCTTAGTTCTTGCCTGTAAAATAAAGTAAAAAGGATCACTAGGAGCAAATTTTAAAACATATTAGCAACATTAGAGTTATATACTAGAAACAGGTCTGTATACAGAGCCTGTTTTCATCTTGTGCCTTTTTAATAGCTTCTCATTTACTGTGTATGATATTAACAACATTTGAAGTTCTAGCATCAGTGGCTGAGACCACAGATTTAAACATCATGCAGAAGAAAGTTACTTTTCACTGACCTCCATCCAGCAGCAGGCACACCAATGCTGACCAGTATAGTGAATTTCCTTTCAAAGCATGCGGAAGTCAGTGAGGAACCGTCAAGGCCCTGCCAGATGTTACTGTCCCCAACGTGCATGGTAAGATCTGCTCTGCAGGATTTGTGCAAAATCCTGTATGATCATCATCCAAATCTCAAATAGAACGGAAACAAGCAAACGAAGACACTCAAGGGGGCCGGTTAGCTCACTCGGTTGAGCATAGTGCTAACGACGCTAAGGTTGAGGGTTCGATTCCCGTTCGGTCCCCATATGTTGCCTGGTGGCATCCCTGGCAGCAGGGAGGCTGGATTAAAATAATCTCTAAGGTCCCTTCCATTTTAGGCCATTCTATGATCCCACATGAGGTATGGAAATGAATTGTAACAAAATAAACCACTGCTCAGTGGGAGGAAGAAAAAAAGGATTCAAACCTGGCCACAAAGGCTTTGAGCAAGCTTTGTGTAAATAGCAAAACTTGTAAATAATAAACGCATCTTTGTAGTTCTAAAGCCAGTTAGATATCTAATGGCATGTTGGTGCCTTATTTATCCGGCAGCGTGTGTGGTCGTTGCCTTCCTTTCTTTGGTGGAAGATCAGTCAGACTCTGCCACATCCCCTTTTCCCTGTCCCAGCTAAATAATCACATCAAGTTCTCTAGAGCAGAAAACCAGTCTAAAGAGCCTAGGGTCTCAGAAATGCTTTCTTATGTAACAAAGGTGAATCTCATGCACATATTGGTTTACAGTTTTTTTCTCTCCTTTATTTTCTGTAGTAAAACTACAACCTCTCTGCCTTTGACTCCCACTCCTGATTCCTACAAAATCCCATCAGGACTGCTTCACTTGAGGTAAATTACAGCAAAAGGGCCAGTTGCACAAGCTCAACACTTGCCTGTCCCCAGAATCTCATGAGGTTCCCCTTCACCTTAAGCTATCTGTACACCGAACCCCCCCAGAAAAAAACAAGGATAAAACATGCTAAAGAACATGCATTATCTATGCCGCAGCACACTGCTTACTCTTTTGGAGATGAAAGGGCCTGGGGGCACTCGGTTCCACACACTTATGAGGGTCAGTTGTTGTTTACTGAAAGAAGTATTAGAAAGGAGATTGCAAAAGAGAAGCAGGCTCCTACCACAGGCGCTGAAACAGGGGGCTCTGAGGGAGGCACTCTGAGGGAGTTTCATTTGAGCGCTTCCCTAATTTTCATGAGTCAGAAAAATTCCCTTTGAGTTGTGATAGTAAGTGCTCCCGGCACTGGATAAACAAATTGTTTGCTCCAAGTGCAGGAGAGACTGCCTTTCGTTTAGCCCCGGGGCACAAATGCATACTGGGTCCCAGCTGAGGGAAGGGCTTTGCCTGGAGCCTGACTACTTTAGCCAAGACACTCTGTGCCAACCCAGCCAATGTTTTACCTGCTCTTGTTCCTGTTTCTAAGTAACATTTATGGTGTTAATTTCTGCAGATTTACAGGGTGGCAGTTTTGAACTTTATTTCTCCATACTATGTAACTTATTTCTTTTTTTACATAGTTGTCCTGTGCCCTCTCCATCCTCTAGCTTTCCTACTCCTCTGGAGTAGACAATGAGGTAATTTTGGGCATCCTCAGCTCCTCTTTGCCACAGAGTCCACTGCTGTGTCAAGTGTCATGGGAAAAGAGAAAGAAGGTGGTGTGTCTGGGTAGGAAACCAAGAGTGTTCCAAACTGGGCACTACCTCTTATCATGCACTTCCATAATCCTCCAAAAGGTCAGAGACCTGTGTCAGTACAATGAAGTATTTCTGAAGACTCCCTGGTACTCTCTGCACGAAGTGGGGAAGGCAGGCACAATTGTGATTTTCTCATCAACACTTTTTAAATCCAAGGAAGGATGTAGCCTTTTCCTGTTGGGGGAATTTCCAAGAGCAGGAGTCAAAATCTCATTTCTGGTATGTGTAATCTCTTGAGTCAGTAATATCCTACCCAAGCAGATAGAAAATTGGCTTTGTTTCTTTTCTGGCTGCAGGTAAGCTCTTTAGTTTCCTTTTGTTAGCATATTCAGTGGGCATCTCACACAGCTCCCAGGCACATGAAGGTAGATTAACACACTTTGGGACTGACCTAAAAACAGGGCATGAGTTGTCCTCTGAGTCTTTCTTAATGGACCAGCTTGGCCTGCAGTAGATCAAGTTACTCAGTATGCACGAATACTTATACTGAGTTTGTTTATTAAACGTATCTGCTTTTTTTCTTGCACCATGATTTTGCTAGAAATGCATAGATATTAGATGGTAGTCACCACAAACAGAAATCTCTGGGGAATGACATAATGCTGAAGCAAAATGAAGTTACATAAAATCACACCCTCTCAATTCTTCCCACCAGAAATGGAGAATTAGTAGTCTCAGCATTTCAAACAAGAAAGCTGGTGGCCTGCAGGACTCAGCAAATCAGACTAATACAGGTCTAAGATGAATTTGGTTTTAGCATTGTAATAAAAAACTAAATCCTCCTTTTAAGTGATAATTTTGTGTTGGGTATTTAACATAACCAAAGTACCAGTTCTCATCTTCTCAGGTGCTATAATTGTGGAGCTAAGCTAATTCACAGACTCCGAGATTTCTTCCAACCTTCTATTACAGGGCCAAGAGGCATAACAGATTGAATATAGCTACAAATAGCTATAGGCTTCGTCCTGTTTTCATGCATTTATGATTTGATCTTAAAGTCAATGCTGTTATAACAGTGTTTACTGAACATTTAATTTGCTGAGCACACAGAATTCCAGCTGAAGCTAATATGAATTGCAGGTGCTTAAAACTGCTGAAAAATAAACTGCCCCTTTTGTATGTAAATATATGTTAATAGGGATCCCTCAGGTTGCTTTGCTTCCACGGTGATTAAAACATTAAGTCAATAAATGTATTAACAAATAAACAATAATATGGGGGAAAAAACCCTAAATATTGTGCTTCCTGCCCTTCACCCCAACTCTTCACAAAGGACTTGATGAAAATTTCCTGACCTGAGCTAAAACCTTTCTTTTGCATTTAGTGGACTCTGAACCATCTTCTAAATGCCTGAGAAGAGATGTGAGCCTCTGGCCTGAACACTTGCCAGTCTGGGCCACCACAGTCCAGCACAGAGAAAATCAGCACCAGAGGATGGGATGTGGGATGCTGCATGTGGCTTTCTCAGCCCACTGTCAGAGCAGCAAGCCCAGAGACCCCAGCACCTAGCAAAGGGTTTGGTGCACAGCAAACCAGGACAGGGCTGCAAAATCATGTTTGTAGTCTTGTTCACTCTGCCAGCTCTGCAAGGCAGAGCTCATGGGCTAAGCATGAGGCTGTGTTAACAGAGTGTCAGGAGAGATTATGTATAATTTCTGCCATTCATTTCCTTTCCTGGACTTCAGCCTAACTCTTCAGTTCTTTTCAGGACATTTCGGAAAGCATTACATAAAGTGAAAACCTCAGGCTTGCATCTAAAAATCCAAAATTAAGCTGTTATTCATATCTCCTCGTCACCTTCAGAGACAGATAAAGAACAAATGATGCCACTGGCCAATACACTCACCAAGTTTTCGAGTATCATCTGGCCTTGACTATGTGGCTGAGAAGCTCATCAGGCATTAGGGCCACATGCAACGGAGATGAGATAAAGGAAAAAATACTCTCCCTTAGCAATGCTATAATGTAAACTTGTAGATCACATAGTAACTTGACAACTACAGCCTTGTCTGTGTAAATACATCCTTCAGCCACCCCCCTTACCTCCCTCCCCTCACAACATATCATGGAGAGAGCTACAGGATATGAGGATAAGGGGCAGCTGACTTGGGGCATAGGTTGATTGTTTTAGTATTTATAGTTATGGGAATAGGATCAGCTATTGCCCTTTAATATTTTTTATAAGTAGTTATTTCTGCATCTGTGAAGGAAACAGAACACTAAGGTAAATCGCGGCCTTTCTCACAAACTTCGAACACATTTATTTCTTGAACATTCCTAGAATAAAAACCCAGCTGGTGTGCTGTGTACATCCTAGGACCAAGAGTTCACCATGCCTCTCTACTGATTCAAATTTGAAGACTTCTGAGAGAAAGTTTTGTTTGTTGTAGAGGCAAGAATGTATTATGAGTCACCATGTTTTTCTGCTGCCTGCATTAAACTGGAATGAAATTGAAGTCATACTTTGGTCCATATTTAAATGTCTTTTCTTGGCAGAAAGAATGAAAGTTTGGCCTTTGAACTCTGATTGGCAGCATGCTGTTTGGTTGGTAGCTAACTCCCAGCTTTACTGGGTCCTCCCTGATGTCAACAGGACAGATCTTGTCCAACAAAAGCAACATCCTGTCAGCTACTCCTTCTTCCAGGAACCTGCCTTTTCCTCCCACGCGACTGCTCTCTTTCTCCAGGTTCAGGCAAGAAAACAGTGATGTATGAAAGAAATAGAGTTACAGTAGGAATAGCCATCAGACCTTAAATTCTTGCTTCCTAAGGGGCGTATAATATTTTTCTCCATTCATAAGGTCATTAAGAGGAAACAAAATGCAGCCTCTTTCTTTAGCTGGTAAGGAGAATTAGATAAAAGGGAAAAAATATTTTCATGTGAGCAAGTCGTAAGGAAAGAAGGGGAGATATTATTAGGCCTCTCTCCAAAGATCTCAGGAATACAGTCTTGGTGGTGCAGCTACAGAAATCCCAGCAAGAAAAATCAAATTATTTGGGACAGGGAGGGCAGACAGCCAGGTAATATGTAGACAATGCTCAGCTTCTTGCCAGCACCAGCATCCTGCCACTGAGACAACCAGATCCCACACTTTAAGGCTCTTCTTAAGGGCATATGATAATTTATTTCCAGCTGTGTAGAAGTGGAGCATGCTGGGAAAAATGAAAAAAGGAGGAGGGAATGAGGAGGGTTGCACAGGAGATTTCCATGTCTCATTGCAGGCTGGATAGAAAGTAGTGCCTTTAATGCTGTCTTTTCTGGAATTCAGCATTCCTTCTTCTTTAGCCCACTAGATTGGGAGAGAGAAGGTGGAGATACCCAATCATTCAAAAAGGAGGGGGAACAAATCCACTTGTTGAGATGCAACTAGCAGAGAAATACAAAAGTGTTTCCATTACCCCCAACAGAGACTCAGGATTCAGGTAGTACAGAAGTTGGAGAAGACCAGGTGTTTTCAGCCAAAAAACATGAATATCTCTCTTCATAAAGGAAATATA
Organism: Apaloderma vittatum; assembly: GCF_000703405.1. NCBI lineage: Eukaryota > Metazoa > Chordata > Aves > Trogoniformes > Trogonidae > Apaloderma > Apaloderma vittatum. Next base: position 6,666 of record NW_009730094.1, on the reverse strand, counting down.
TGGGAGAGAGATTGCTTGCTTTCACAAGGGGAAAGGAAAAGGCTGAAAAGCTGACCTAGAAACAGGAGATAACATACACAATGGGGAACACGCAAGAGAACTGATGACAGCCTTAGGCATAACTTCAACATAGCCTAATAATTTACAGGAATGGATTAGCTGAGAACATCCTATAAAAAGTGCACAGTGTTTTCAATTAATACTTAGGTATATACCATGATTACAAAATAGCTTAGGGCTATCCATTTTTCAATGACGTGTCTATATTAATCCTGTATATTTTTTTCACTAAGTGATGGCTGCTACTGACTGCTAAGAATGTTCTGCTTCAGTAAACTTTGATTTCACTTGCAGTTGTGCATTTATTAAGCAAGATTATCATCATCCAAGTTTCCAGGGTTGGGAATTCATTTGAAAAATATGGTCTATTTGCATTTAATTATCACATATTTACTGAGGAAAAATATAAACACGCCTGTTTTAGGCAAGGAATGGAGCCAGTAATGTACTGCAGACTTGGGATTGTGCTTTTTAATATAATCAAACTACTGTTATAAATAATTCACAGTTTCCACTGTGGATAAAAACTGAATATTGTTTTCATGATAGGTTGGGATTTTCTTGGGGTTTTTTAAAGTAAAAAAGCAAGAATGTTTTACAATATACTAAAATTACTGAGACAATTTTTCATAGCGTATGAGATATGATTAAAATTCACCTTGAAAGAGGATGTAAAGGGGAAAAAAATCCTCTTTATGAGAAGTAGCCACCACCTCCAGCTGCTAGAATAAAAAAGAGGAAATAGATTTTTATAAGACACCAGAGCTAAACAACAAGATGACAAGATGAGGAAATGTCAAGTTATTTTTTAGAAAACAAATCCTCTATTCAAAGTTCACATAGTTCCAGTCACTGCACAGACCTTTTACAGCGTCCCCCGTATAATTGACTCACAAAATGGAGAGGAGGGATTTTGACTTTACATCAGAAAGGCAGAATCCTTTAACTGATATTAGACAACACAAACAAATCTCATGGCATTTCAAAATGAGTGATTTTCTCATCCAACTGCTGTGTTATCCTCCGTACAGATGTTGGTGGGCTGAAACAGAAAAAGCAATAAGCTTCTTTTCAGCAGAGGACTTCCATCCTCCCACAACGAGCTGGAGGGACCATCATTGACCATTCACAAGCAATTAGTCAACACCTAGGAAGAAAACCATCCTCTCTCTATAGAACATGCTGCACACAGATTGCACTAGGATAGAAAAGATAGACCCTGTAGGGTACTGGTGGGCTGATGGGTAGGTGATGGCAGCTAAGCTAAGGAGCAGGGAGCCTTGAAGCAAGCACATGTGTCTGAAGTGAGGAGTTGCATCCTGGTGAGAAGTAAAGGTGAAGAAGGCAGTAGTGTCTGTGAGACGTTTCATGGGGCCATATGGAGGTGGCTAGAATGAGATGAGCAGCTCTTTGGACTCCACTGGTAGACTAGACCGCTAACTGACACACAAACACCTACGCTGTTAGAGACCTAACCCAGTGTCTTATGATATTTGAGATGCACAAGATGTGCTGGTGTGGCAGACATGACACAGGCCATACACAATTATAGAATCATAGAACCATTAATTTTGGAAAAGACGTCTAAGATCATCTAGTCTAACCATCTACCCAACGCTACCATGATCACTAAATCATGTCCTGAAGTGCCACATCTATACGTTTTTTTAACACTTACAGGGATATTGACTCCACCACATCCCTGGGCAGCCTTTCAGTAAAGAAATTTTTCCTAATATATAATTTAAATCTCTCCTGGTGCAACTTGAGGCCATTTCATCTTGTCCTATCATTAGTAACTTGGAGAAGAGACTCATCTCACTACATAGATCTGTTGGAACAAAGCCAGAGAAGGGCCACAAAGATGATCCAGGGGCTGGAACACCTCTGCTACGAGGATAGGCTGAGGGAGTTGAGATTGTTCAGCCTCGAGAAGACTCTAGGGGGACCTTATAACTGCCTACCAAAACCTGAAGGTAACCTACAGGAAGGCTGGAAAGGGACTTTTTACAAGGGTGTCCAGCGATAGAACAAGAAGAAATGGATTTAAATTGAAGGAGAATAGGTTTAGACTGGATCTTAGGAAGAAATTATTCAGTAAAAGGGTGGCAAGACTCTGGAATAGATTGTCCAGGGTGGTTGTGGATGCCCTCTCCCTGGAGACATTCAAGGCCAGGTTGGATAAGGCCTTGAGCAACCTGGTCTAATTGAGAAGCATCCCTGCACATGACAGGGAGGTTGGATTAGATGATCTTTAAGGTCCCTTCCAACCTAGGCCATCCTATGGTTCTATGACACCATGATTCTATGATTCTATGATTCTGTCATCTAGGTTTAGATAATTGAATTCCATCACGGGTGAGGAACAGAGGTGTTGCTCAGTGGCTCTAGAAAAGGACACTGCAGCCAAAAGGCACTCATATGACTGAGGAGAAAGGAAATGTACCATATTAAACAAAATGGGGAAGCATCCCATGTAATGACAGCTATGGTAGGGGCAGATGATCTTTCATAACGGTTCATTCAGCAGTCAGCACAGGAGACTTCCCCAGATACCAGTAATTTCTTTCTGATAATTCCCCTACTGTGATCTCATTGCTTTACAAAAATAAATAACTATTGCCTAAAAGTTCAACTTTAAGCAATTTCAAAGTGGGTTTATCGCTTTTTAGTTTGATTTTAGTTTGAGATTCCTAGAACATTTGTATTGTAAATATATTTAGTATTACTGGTTTTATTATTATTATTGAAGAAATAAATATTAATACCTGTTCCTGCTACTACAGGAAGCATAATATTCCCTTTCATTATGTTACTCTGTAATTTCTAGTTTTTCCTCTTCAGATTCCTTCCTCATCTTTAGTGTTAACATTGTCAGCTTTCACATGTCTGTCATCCATAGTCTTGAACTTGGGTTTTGGTGTATCAAGTAAGATGATTTCTGTACACTGGTATGCTCTTCCAAAGAAATCAGCATTCAGCAAGATGTTAACGTCATGACACAGAACAAATTTTACTTTTTTTACTAAATATTTAAAGATCCTCTATCTTCTTCCTAACCACATAATTCTTTGCTTTTGAAATTACCTGCATAACAATTTTCCACTTCTGAATTTGATTTCTTCTGTCTGCCTTTTTAAAAATTAAAAATTGTATAAGAGTGCCAGAAGAAAGTGAATTTATACCATCAGCTAAATATTTGTGAGTTAGACCCTCAGTCCTAGGTTTGAAAGATATTATTGGATAACCCTTTTATTTTTTAATTCGATTCACCACTAATATCAACAGGCCTACTTAGGTGTGGAAGACTCATTCACATGAATAAGTAATTGCAGTTATGTCCCATGAAGAAAACAAAAAAGGCTTCAGGCAACTGGACAGCTGATTTTTGATGACTTGACATTTATACAACTCATTCTCCCCATGAACAATAACATTTATTATGCTGAGAGTTCAGGATCTAAGTATAACAAGAACCAGCAAAAGATGGCTAAAATTAAAGCAAGGCAGACATGAAGGCCATAATGTAGAGCCTTGGCTGTTATTCCATTTCTCTTCAGAAATGAGAGGAAAAAAGAGAATCATTCTTTCATCCATTCTTCTCCTCTAAAAAAAAACCCCACAAAAATTATGCAGATACAGACCACAGAAACTCCAGACCCAAGGTCCTGGTTTGCAGAGGCTCAGTTTCTGCCAAATGGGCATAATTAAGAGCATGGGATGACTCTAAATGAAAGCTGAATATGAAGTACCTCATCTCAATATCCACTAGTACTATAGAAAATAACATCCTGAGGACTGAAACACACACTTATCTGTATGCATACCACAGCATTCAAAAGGAATGAGATATGGCAGCCACACAGAAAGACAGTAAGGGAAAAAAAGACAAAACCACTGTCATTTTTTTTCCTTAAAAGACACCAGAAAGCTTCATTCCAAAAAGTTTGCTCAATAAGGAACCAAATTCTGAAAGAGCAGATGGTTGTTACTTTTGATGAACAGTAAGTAGTCATGAAAATTTTGAAAATACCTTGTTTTCATTCAGAAATTGGAAAGAAAAGTCATTCAGTGGACCTATAGAATATCCAAAATGAAGTTCTGGTCCCAGTGAGGTCAGGGATGGGGTTTTTACTTTCTTCAGCAGGTCCAAGTTTTCTACCACAGAACTTATTAAAGATCCATGTAGAACCTAGATGGCAGATTCAGTGTTAGTTTGTCTCATTATTGGAGAATATTTGGCTAATTTGCTTATGATATTCAACCAATAGAGTCTTCAGTTCTCAGAAAATATGTAACTGATTAGAACTAACTAGGAGTGAAAAGCAAAACATATGTTTATGGTTTATGTTTGTAAGTTGATTTTTGTAATTGCCATAGTACTGCATGTAAAACAATATTGTAACTCACAGAGAATACTCCTAAAAAAAGAGGACTCAGCCTGATTTTAATCTGGAATAACTGGGATACCATGATACTGCTTTAAGGATTTTTTTGTCAAAGACAGTTCCTCCCTTAAAATCTATGGTCTTTTAAAGCATCTGGTCTCCAGTATCTTGAGGAGAAAAAAGACTGAGAAAATAAAGAAACAAAAGGTTAATGTCAGCAAACCTTTCCCTCCTCCTGATAAGTATCTTGGATATGTATAGATTCATAATTAATTCCTTTTTCTGATAGTGATTAGTAATTAGCAACATCCTATTCAGATAACCATATAAAGAAGTCAGTACTTAACTACACTGGCCAGAAAATACGAAACCAATATGTCTCATGAGCTTTCTGACTCATGCCCAGGTAGAAGAATATCTTAAGAATCCCCTGTCATACAGCATTTCACAGTCCTGCTTTCAGATGTTCTTCGAAACAAAAACGAAACAGCTGTGAAATAATAAGGTATGAAACCCCCAAACAAATAAGGAAAAATTCCCTGGTTTGTTTTGACCTTATTAGATTGAGGTTGAGTAGTTTGGGTCAATTCTTCTTTTATCAGCACGGCTTACATGTTGCTACCAAACGTGCATTAATACAGTGTATTTACAAACTATTGCTATATAGAGCAGAAGACCAAAGAAAAATGGTTAGAATGGGCTTATTCTTCCTGCATGCACACCATTTCTACTTCAGCAAAGAAAAGCCTTATTGTTTAAAAGACTGAGACATACTAAAACAAAATGGAGTGACTTGCCGTCTGTTAGACAAACTATTGACTGGAACATTATAATTTATGCTGATTTCAAAAGGCCAAATCTTACAAAATCTAAATGAAGTTCTGCTACAGCACATTCAAGTCTAATTGAATGTAATATGAGTTGGGGATACTGGTTGTGCTATAGCATAAATCCTTAATTGTCTTGAGGCAATTATAGAAATTAAAAATTGCCCTCTGTTTTGTGTTTCTGTATGACTCTCCAAACATGTGGGGAATACAAGTGCAGATATATCCCTTTCAGATCGCGGATTTTGAAGGGGAGAAACTGCAACAGTGGCTGTTCTATAGCAATAAGTTTGATTGCTCGGGTCACTGAATTCCTCAGTTTGTGCCTGTACTCAGCACTGGTGAGGCTGCACCTCAAATCCTGTATTCAATTTTGGGACCCTTATGACAAGAAAGACGTTGAGGTGCTGGAGCATGTCCAAAGAAGAGCAGCGAAGTCTACTGAGAGACTCAAGAATAAGCCTTATGAGGAGCAGCTGAGGGAACTGAGGTTGTTAGCCTTGAGAGAAGGAGGCTGAGGGGAGACCTCATTGCTCGCTAGAACTACCTGAAAGGAGGTTGTAGCTAGGTGGGGGTCATTCTCCCAAGTAACAAGTGATAGGACAAGAGGAAATGGCCTCAAGTTGCACCAGCAGAGGTTTAGATTGGATATGAGGAAGAATTTCTTTACTGAAAGGGTTATCAGGCATTGGAATGGGTTTCTCAGCTTAATGGTGGAGTCACCAACCCTAGAGGTATTTGAAAGACATGTAGATGTGGTGCATCTGGATGGACATGGTGGACTGAGTGGTTGGACTCAACGATCTTAAAATTCTTTTCAAACCTAAATGATTCAAGGGAAGGGAAGGGAAGGGAAGGGAAGGGAAGGGAAGGGAAGGGAAGGGAAGGGAAGGGGGAAAATATTAGGTTCAGATGAGGAAGATGATAGATGGCTAGAGAGACTGGAATTCATTCTATTAGTTTGTTGCACTCCTTCCATTCAAATTTTTTATCTTTCTTCCTGTTGGCATTAATACCATCAGTCACCTCAGTCATTCTGTCCCGTAAGCTTCTCAGTGTGAAAGCAAAATGTATGCCATGAGGCATTTGCAGCTTGTTCCTTTCTTGCTAGTGACTCTGTTTAGCCCTGCTTATATGAAAACAACTATACAGAGTAGGCTGAATAAATAGCCCTGCGTTACACCACATGAAAACAGCTTGGTCACCTAGATGAATAGAAGAGACCACAGAATGGACTCTAGTTTTTTGTGTGCGTCTCTCTCTTTCTAAATATATTTTTATATATACATAAGTAATTTCAGACTACATTCGTATATATACTTTTAATTTATAGTATTTATATGCTATTAATTATATTTAATATTTACATAGGTGTAATATATTTTATTTAT
>NW_009730093.1:1059-13861 GCF_000703405.1 Apaloderma vittatum | reverse complement strand
ACCTGAATTGTTCTATGATTCTATGATCTTTCAGCTCTCGGTACGGAGGTTCTGCGTTGGCACTGGTTTAACAAGGGGCGCAGCACCGACTGTTGGGCAGCAGGAGACTTGGCTGTCGCGTTACATTATTTTTTTTTTCTTTTTTTGTTTGTTTTTGGCCTCCTGAAAGGCTACAGGCTATTTTTGAAGAGACTCTTGTTACAGATGGATTTAAGTAGGAGTAGGGACTTTCATCTGTTCTCCTAAGCTCGCTGTTCTTGATAGGACTGGCCTCAGACACCCGCATGTGACGGGTTTGTATCCAATATACAACTGATGTCTTCTTTTGTAAACCTACCGGATCACGAGCAAATATTCCAGGATCACTGAAGCTACTGATAGCAGCACTTTTTTTTTTTTAAAATCTGGAATAGATTTCTGAGTAATTAACAAGTAAACAGAGTTAATTGGAACAAAAATGCAGCATCTCGTAGGCAGTGATTTCAACATTAATACTAAATAGTGCTGAAATAAGGTAGACTTTCGAAACGTTAATATTATAGCAACTGAATTTGTCACAAGCAGATAAGAGTCTGATGGGATGTAGCCAAATGCTAGAAATCTCATTGGAAGGTCAGTTTTAACTTTTTCTAGCAGTGTAGCAAACGTTGGTTCTTCTGTAGGCAATGGAAGAAAAATCTTACTGTGGTTAAAATATTTGTGTTCAGTGCTGCTCACAAAAAGGAATAAAATGAATTCTGTAAGCTCTTCTCTTAAAAAAAGTAGCTCAGATAATTTATTTCTTAGCTGGCTGGAGGCATTTTAGGCTGTAATTTTTCAGAGCAGCCCATCAGTGTGAATAAAATCAAGATGTTTTGATGACAGATAGTGGTGCTTGGGTTTTTTGATTGGTAGATTCTTGGCTTTTTTTTCATGAGACTGGAAGAGAGAGAGAGGAGGGGATGATTTACTGCTGGAGAGAGGCAGTAGTATTTCAAATTACCTTTAGGTATCTGATTTCAAAATGAAGATTTTGTTTGTTTGTTTTAAATAACTTGAATTCCTTGCATCGCTGTCAGGAAAGGTTTTCAATCTCATACGACTTTCGTGTGTTTTCAGCCTTATTTGCAGAGTTGCAGGGCCTATCTTCCGCGGGAGTTACACCAGAATTTCCTTTATTTGTCTGTCCCAGTTAATTACTGCTCTTGTTTATTGTCTATAAGTGGTGTGCACTTTCACTTCAGCACGTCAAACCTCTGCTATTTTATAATCTATTATAGGAACACAAAGAAAGACACTTGCTTTGGAAAGGGTTGTGTTGAGCTACCGACTCTTTTCATAGAAACTGGGGGCTGGAGGAGGCTGGAGGAGCAAAGTTATCTAGCTCAAGCCCTATAAGGCTGGATTTGGGGTTGCTGGTCTTGCCCGTTCAGCGGAGAGAAGAATACTAGGCAGGACAGATCTTGTCTGTGATCTTGTTTGTCAACTCCTTTATTAATTAATCAGGGTAGTAATAGCACAGAAAAGGAAGATTTCAAGGACTGCTTGGAGGTCGTTCAGTCTCTTTTCGTGCCCAAGGCAGAGTCAAGTATTGTGAAGTCGTTTCTGGCAGGTTTTTGCTTAAGCTGTGCTTAAAGATCTCTGGTGATAAGGATTTCACAGCTCTGTGTGCGATTTATTCCTATCCTTAAGTGGTCTTAAATGCGAAGAAAATCTTTGCAACCATTTGTGTTGAAGCTAATGCAGCTAGAACGAGACGTTGATAAGTAGAGCTCATTAAGGAACTCCCTTACTGTGAGATACTTTCATGGTTAAAACTTTGTCTTTAAGAATAGGTAATACTATACAACCATAAATGTATAAATTTAGAAAAAAACATCATAGAAATTAGTTGAGTTGATGCTGCTGAACTGAAATATTTTGACAGGTGCTTGTCAGGTTCTTTGCATTGGATCTGTTCCCACGAAGCAGATTTGTTTCAATAAAACTATTTTTTGATGGAAATCTGTTCTTTTGATCAGCTGTAGGTGTAAAGAATAATTCTGATTATTTCGCTTGCCCTATTTTTTTTTTCCAACTGAAAAGAGAAAATCTTGGCACAGCAATTATGACGGTAAGATGTTTACCTCTCTGCGGTGTTGTTTTCCTGCTGCAGCAAGGTTAATGACTATGGGCACGTTCTGCTGTGCTGAATTCTATCGTACCACGTACACAGCTCTTTTGCTTCTTGTGGTTCTACCTCTGTGGCAAAGTACTGGGCAGAGATAGAAGGAAAATTCTCTCTGTGCCTGTCGGTTGCCTGCGTTATGCACTCGGGATGGTGGTGGTGACCAGCTTTGGAGCTGGAAAGGAAGCTTCTCATCAGCTGATGCTCTTAACCACATCAGCTCCTTGCTCTTGCGAGGGTTTGAGGTTGAGTCCAGACCCTGGGCAGGCTTTTGGAAGGATCCTTCCTCCCTTGCGCTCATGAGGTGGGGGGAAAATTCCCTCTCCTGTGCAATCCACGGGTGCACACACAGAAGAATTCATTAATTTGGGGAAGCTTTTGTTCTACAGTGTGTGTGAAAATCTGGTCAGCACAGCTGAGCTGTGCCACCAGGGAAGGGCTGTGATGGAGAAAGTGTTGGATTGTCTTGTCCAGTTCCTTTGTGATGTAGACAGTCTGCTCTAGTTTCACTTTCCTTTGAAAATAACTTAATATTTCATGTTTTTCATGCCAGTTGATTGAGATATCTTTTTGTTATAGACCCTTAAAAGATTCCAGGGGCCGAAATGACAAATATAAAATCCCTAAGAAACTAGGTCTCATCAACTGAAATGAATTAAACCATTTTCCTTCTGGAAGGAACATCTGTTGGGTAGAGAAATCTAAAAGTCATGCACCATATTTTAAAGGGATTAAAGTACTTATCTTTAGTATCCTCATTTACTTTAATTGGATGCTTCCTCACATTCCTGGGTCTTTACGTGTGCCCAGAGGAGGAAATTGTAACCCCTTGCCTCTTTCTTCTCCAGAATCCTTCGTTGTTGAACGGCAAAGTGACGCTGCATCAGGTTACGGCTGGGACCGTGCTGTCGAGACAAGGAGATCAGGTGAGTGAGCATCATCTGAGAGCACAGAGAACGTAAGTCTGGCTCAGTCTTTACCCCCTGCCATAAGGTATTTATACACATTAATGATAAATAAAAAATCTTGGCCCAACTCCTCCCAAGCCTTTTCTTCTTGAGGTGAAACTCTCCCAGCTCTCGGCCGCTCTGTGCACGTGGAGCAGCAGCGTAGCCCGAGCACGAGTGGCCCTCTGGGACCGGGCTGTTCTCAGCTCTTGGCCGTCTCTTCGGGAGAAGGTACGGAGTGTCATTCCTCCACTTCTCCTGGTGAGGGATGGAGACTGGGCGCCCTTTCTTCATGCCGCACACTGTGGGTTTGCTGTGCTGTCACTCAGCTGCAGGAAAGTATTTTTTTCCCTCCGCGCAGTCGAAACCCAGCGCCATTTGTTTGTGGCAAAATGTATTTAGGATATAACGAGATTCATTTATAATAATCCTGTGTAAATAGGCAGAGCAGATGAGGGGCAGTTCCAATTACAGTGCCACTGCCGAACTGCCGTGTCTGTCATCGCGCTGCTGTGATTGCCCCGTTACCTCCATTCGCAATTCTGATGGCGTTGCTTGAGATGTGACACATGCAGCCTTCATTTTTCATAACCGTACAAAGATAAACGCATTTTTCAATATTAGGTTGAAATATTCATGACCTGCTTTTAATAATTTACTGTTGTGTCTTATTTTATCACCTAATTGTTCGAAAACTGTAGGGAGCTTTCTGGAGATCGCTCATGATAGCACTGTCACTGTGATAGTTGCTTTGAAAATCTTCGAGGATATTATCGAGCTCTTTTTCCATTTTCTCCAGGATGTTAATGTTTGCTTTGTGGTCTCGGGGATGCTTCATGTGTACCAACAGAAGATAGACTCGGAGGAGGATACCTGCCTGTTCATCACCCATCCAGGAGAACTCGTGGGGCAGCTCGCCGTCCTCACCGGGGAACCGCTCATTTTCACCATCAAGGCCAACCGAGACTGCAGCTTCCTCTCTATTTCCAAGTCCCATTTCTATGAGTGAGTTCTGCCCTGAAAACATGCTTTTCTTTCTTTGTGAAGTTTTTATGGCCCTGTTGAACAAATGGGAGTGGCAGATATATGGGTGGCGTAGTATTGCTACAATCCGTCCTGCGGCAATGTGAGGGTTTTAAGCACCTGGATGAGCTCTGACCCATCTGGCTTTATCTCCAGCAAGAGGTAATGCAGGGAACATGGTCAAATTAAATGGTTGTATCTCCTTTGCTCAAGGTTTATTGAGCACTTAACCCAATGGGATGTGATTTATGACCAAGGCTCATATAGTTAATCCAAAAAAGAAAGTCTGGTTGAGGCCCGTGCTTTGCCGGGTTAAGCATTTCTTTGCCAGATCCTTTCTCTGAGATTCATTATTCCTTTCTTTTGCTGGAGAAACACTCAAGTTATGTTTCCAGCCCCAGCCCGGGCTGTTGGGTGTGTTAGGAATGATGGATCTTGGTGTTAACCTTCGGTCAGACAGTAACACCCCTGTGTGAGACAGGTTCCTTTCTGGACCTCCGAAGTAGTATATGACTCGTGATTTAATGCTTAAAGGGGGAAATAGATTATTTCTTAATTAAAAACCCAATGTGATGACTGTGGTTAGCCTCCTTGTCCAATACTAATGATTAATGCCCTTGATTTATTCCATGGTCCTGTTATTAAGGCTTACTATTAGTTGACACAGATAATTTGTGTCAAATACTCCCATTTGCTTTTTTTTAACTGATTTTTCATCTTCTCTTTGGTTGTGCCATCATTCCTGTGTTACATGTGGGACTTTTTGAGGCTGTGTTTGCTAGACCATTACTATGTTGTGCATTTCTAAAGAACAGTAATTGTTTATATTCCTAATCAGCTCTACCACAGAATCCTATTCCTGTGATTTTTTAATTTTTTTTTTTTTCCCCCCACCTCTGGCAAAAGGCTGAATGCTCTAAAACTGAACACGCTGCTCTCAGCAGTGTGCTTGGCTGATTAAAATCTGTTTTTTAAAATCTGCGCAGTGGATGTCAGCCCTTTGATCTGATTTCTGATAGATGCTCCCCACTTGTGCCATTCCATGCGGTATCAGAAATGCTTCTAAGCTCCTGCTTTTTCCTTCCTCTCCGTGCTACTGTTGTTTTGCTATTTGCTTCTGACTTTAAATTTCATTGTGTCATCTCAGCCAACTAGTCAGATTCCACCTTTTCCTCATGTTTTTTTTTGTTCTGATATTCAGTTCTGGATTAACTCTCTCATTTGCTCGACCTCCTTTTCCCGAGGTTTCTATTCTCCCTCAAGAATTAAGTTGCCTCTTGTTTATTCCAGTTTACACTTTTGCTTCCATTAACCCCTTCCCAGTCAGCAATCTCAGTGTATCACCTCTTCGTTTTTGGGACCTTTCCAAATCTTTTTTCCTTTTAAAAAAGTCTGGTGCCAATTCTCTGCATTTTACAAGCTCCGTGACCTTCCAGCATTCCATCTTCACTATTTCTCCTGAACCTGAGGCTTTATACCCCTTCTCACTCCTGTTCCCGTATTTAAAAGTGTCATTTTAGAAAGTCTTTGAAAAGTATGAGGTTTCTTCAAGTTTGCCCATTTTTGCTTTGAACTCTGTGAGAATGAAAAACTTGGTGCTGAGGTTAGAAGTGAGCTTTGTTTTCCACTTTTTGTGACAAGTTCTGTGCTTGTAGTCCTACAATATTAACCTTTCTCCTTTGCTCAGGATCGCACAGGAATGATTTCATGGGGTTTTTGGCAGCTCTTACTTACTGACAGGAAGACATTTGACAAGAACTCCCATTATTCTTCAAAATTCTTTTGTTCTTTTCTTGTCAGATACATGACTCTTTTCCTTTGAGCTGCCCTCGAACATTGTATGTGTTTCTCCTCGTTAATGAGAGAGTGAAGGAGAAAAAACATGGTCAATAGTTGCCATTAGGCAAAGAGCACAGGAGTGGAAGTAGCCCAGGGTTTAGAATTGCTCTTTGGACAACAGATTAAACCCTTTCCACTGAAACTCTGGGGCAGGAGCCTTTTATGTGCTACTAACATGACTAAATAACCATCTGTAAATGTAGAATTTAAGTATAGGGGTCACACTAGCTAATTATATAGTATATACCTTAAATGCCTTGCTGTTTGGCTGAACTGATGCACAGAGTGTGCAGTGCCTACGCTGCAACTGTTGGTGTCTCCTGTGGAACAGTGTAATCAAGTTGTCAGCAGACTCTCTGGAGGGGATATGTTCGGGTTCGGCAGCACGAGAGACTCTCTCACATTTTCTGCTTCAGTAGATTTCACAGTTGGGAGTCTTAATCATGTGCGCTTGCCAGAGAGGCAGGAATACTTTGATTTTTATTTGGTATTGCCAGCCAAGCTGCATATCAGATTGCATCCGCATTCACAAGAATACCTGCGTGAGTCCCAGGCTTTCACGGGCGCTCGCTGAGCCCTTCCATCGCTACGTTTGGTGAGCTGCTAACACAGAATCCTCAGCATCCCTGCAGAACCAGGTTTCTGTAGTACAGAGCTTTGGGGTTTTAATTTTTGCAGTGCCAGGCACGTGCCAAGCAGAAGAGCAAAGATGAAAACGCCCAAGTGAGAGGAAGGAAACCTGGCTGATAACGGGGGAAGCAAAATCTTCTTTCCTCTTCTTGTGTGTGATGGTGGGCTTTTACCCTCTTCGCTGTCAAGGGTTAGGGCTGCGCTGGCCACCAGCGCTCTTGTACAAGCTACGTGGCACCGAGTGAAATGGCAGAGAGCTCCAGCTGGAAATAAAAGCAGCCTGTTAGTAGTTGACATTTCGAATGCATTATGTATTAAGATACATATCTTGAGGGAGGAAAAGGAGTATATTGCTTGTATTGATCACAGCAGACAGCCTGCGTGGGAGAAGACTTTGAGGGCTTAAATAAGCAAGTAGAGTAAAACCAATGAGCTAAACCAGTCTGGAATTTGCAGGGGGGTTGTTTAACTTTCTGATCAGCTAAGAAGGGAGATGGGGCTGAGTGTTTTGCTTGTGTTGAGCAATTAGGGCTGCCTGTTTATTAGTATTTATCCAGCAGTGCCTCTTCCAGCTCTTTGTTCTTTGCTCCAAGTTACGTCAGTGTGGTAAAGGTTCCACGAGATGACGTCTTGTTTCCATGTGCAGTAAGAGCTTGTCGAACCCCAGGCCATCAGTAAATATCTTGGGGAAGGGCATGGAAACCCTGGGGCAAGAGAAGAGGGGCAGGAGAGGAAAGCTGTCCTGCTTTTTCCTGATCCTCTTTCGACAGCTGGATTTTAAACCATGCGAAATGTAAGAGTTGGTGTTTGGTTTTGTTCACCTCATGGCGCGTATGAGCGCAGGGGTCTGAGTGTGATGAGCTCAGTATGGAATAGGGACACACACCTGCGCATCTCTTCAGCTTCAGGGATTTCGGCTGAAGAAAGTAGAAGCTTCGTTATTTTGAGAAGTAGTAACTGGTGGTGTTGAGTGAGGAACATAAACATGAAAGCTCCTTGCAGTGCCCTGGGTGCTGCGCTTGACCCAGAGCCCAGGCGGCTCTGGGGGCAGCTGTAGGGCTGCGGAGTGAGAGATCTGACATTTTAGAAACATTAGAGTAGCTTCTGTGCTGCATCCAGGCAGCAAAGAGCTCCTGTGAGTTGGCTTTTGCCCTCACAGTCGAGGATTACAGCTCTCTGCTCAGGCTTGCTCTGATTTCTGCCAGGTTGCAGCGGTCCACAAGGAACCGTGTTTCGGTGAGGGAACAAAGACTGACAATGCTCCTTCCATGCCTTTCTCTCCTCCTCTCTATTTTTTAGCGCGTGAGGTTGGACACAAAGCTCACGTGTGCTTAGTGAGAGTTCCCACGTCCGCAGGGTCTCCAAACAGATTTTTCTTGGGGCAGTGTTGTAAAGGGAACGTTGATGCAGTAACCGTACCACATATTTACCGTTTTCTCTCCTTTATTTCTGCCCATGTGTGGCTGTAACGTCGCTTCCTCATCTCTGTGTGCACTTCACATCCCGGGTCTGCATACACTTAGCTGCTTCTCTGTGAATTCCGCCACCTCTTGTGAAATAACTGGTTTTTAGTAGTTTGCCATCAATTGTTTTCGATGCTGTGAAGAACAGTAAGATGTCCTAGCAGGTAAATTGTCTGGAGCTGTGCGTGATCGGTTTGCTCCTCTGGAGTTGTGCTTCAGAATGAATATGACAGGATGCGGCAATCTTCAGTCTAATAAGAACTTGAAACAAGACATTTGTGAGCAGCTATCAGTGTCTGTGAGAGCAATTTCCCTCGGGCCTCACAGTCAGTGTCGAGTTTGCAGTTATCCCCGGCAGAACATTCTCAGAAGTTCTTCAGTTTGAGAGAAGTGTTGAATTACACGGTACCTTCACTACTAGAAACTTGGAAGTACTGCTCAGAAGATTCAGTGTGAAGATCAGAAGCTTTATAAGATGTTTCAATTCTTGTGGTCTTCTTTGCAACAGGGAAAATGACACATTTGAAATACCATACTTGAATATCACTTTTTTTTTTCTGTCTCTAGGATAATGCGGGAGCAGCCAAGCGTAGTTCTCGGTGTGGCTCACACTGTTGTGAAGAGGATGTCCCCGTTCGTTAGACAGATTGACTTTGCCCTGGATTGGATGGAGGTGGAGGCTGGACGAGCTGTTTACAGGTGAGATGCGGATAAAATTGTGTATTGTCTGTTGAACATTTAAATTTTAATAGGTAAGAACCCATGCTCCCTTGATGATATATAAAACAAGAAACTCATTGAACTAAATTTATCAACCATTCCATCAAGTTTGTGTTGGCCTATTTTGCGATTATTTTCTTTGCACAGTACCCTTCAACAATGCTTCAGTCTTGTGTCTCCACGTGTTATTAGAATTCTTTCACACTGTTCCTTATCCTTTATGTTGCCCTGGCAAACTTTTCAAGTGATATAGTTGATTAAGAC
Source organism: Apaloderma vittatum (assembly GCF_000703405.1). Lineage (NCBI taxonomy): Eukaryota > Metazoa > Chordata > Aves > Trogoniformes > Trogonidae > Apaloderma > Apaloderma vittatum. Next base: position 4,829 of record NW_009730093.1, on the reverse strand, counting down.
ATAGGCAGTTGGATGTTCTGGTGCTGGTTTCTGCATTGTGAAGGGCATGAAAGTCTAATGCCCGGAGAGTTTTTCAGCCTTCGTAAAATAAAGAACAAAACTCAGAGGTGATTGGCTAGGATTATTTGTTAGTAAATTGAAAATAGGCACTGTGCTTTGTGTCTAAAGGGCAAAATTTATCCTTGGGAAAACTTAGTTCTGTGGATTTCGGTGTTAGGATGCGCTTGAGCCTATGGCTGCTGCAGTGGTGGGAGAATAAAGTGGAGTCTGCGGGTGTTAGGTGCATTCGCTGAGCAAAGATGTTTCGCTGATCCTCGCCATCGATTTTTCTTTCTGCAGGCAGGGCGACAAGTCAGACTGCACATACATCGTGTTGAACGGTCGCCTTCGCTCAGTCATACGGATGGATGATGGCAAAAAGCACCTGACGGGTGAATACGGCCGGGGAGACTTAATTGGAGTGGTAAGAGCCAGTTTCAAAAATTAATTGCTCACCTGAGAAATTGGTATTGACTCCACACTAAACGAACAAAATCTTGCTCTGGTCAGTTGTTAATCCTAGTTACGGGCTGGCACAAGTCGAAAAGATGGAAATAAGTCCCTTCTACCTGGAAGTTTTAGATAATAATACATGAATGGAATTATTTGACTTGGTTTCAAAAGAAAGAGAAACAAATGAAAAAAAAAAAAGTCACAACTAAACCAAAAAAGCCCAGCACAGGGTATGGGTTACTTTCTGTGACGCTGAGAGGAGTGCAGCCTGTTAGAATACTTGAGGAAATGCAGGAATGTGCATTAAATGGTGATTGGAATGAATTCAGTGTCAAGGAAGATGTGCTTTGGCTGGGACTGCCTGGAAGGGTCAAGTCGAACCTCCTCCAGGTTAGCAGAGCTGAATTCAAACCTGCATCAGGTTGTTCAGGGGATGTGTAGTTGTTACAAGTTATTAAAGCAACTTTGATTTAAAAATGGTACTATTTATCCATGTGTAACTGCTTTCTGAGCTGAAAATGAAACATTTAATGTGCATCTGTTTGTAGCCAGAGTTAACATGCCTCTGAATAAAGAAAACACGAGAGCTGGTGTTAGTACTGTGGGAAGAAATTCTTGTGTAGGGAGCTCAAGAGGAAGGAGGAGTAAAGGCTGTTTCCCTTAGAAGAGCTGATTCCAGACTGTGCTGATTGCTCAGGGAGGTGTTTTCCAAGGCTCCAGCAGCTGAGCATTGCCTGCTGGTGTCAGAGGTTCCCCTCTCCTACCTGCCCTTGGATCCCTGGGTGTGTCTGTGTCAGAGGACTCTCCCTGTCGGTACCTGGGGCAGGGACGCGCTGTCGGTGTGTGGGACCCGCTCGCCTCAGGTGCCAGCTGGCTCACAGAGCGGTGTCCGGGGTGTAACGTGCTCGTGGCAGAGGTCTCGTGGATGCCGAGAGCCTGGGCACTGACCACGCATCCGAGTTGTTTTTCTTGGGAGAAGTAAAAAGTTTTACACCATCAATCGCTTTTCTGGAACCGTGTTATGACATGAATCATTTTGAAGACTTTTGTGACTCCGTGGATGTCATCTACTCCTCCCTACCCACAGCTCCTGGGCCCACTGACTCACACTGCCATTTGTTGAACGAATCTCGATGCTCTGGCTCTCTTTTGAAAACACGGGGGAGGATTTGTAAAGACTGCCAGGATTAATGTAGCCGTTCTTCGCAGAGGGCATTAGTAAAATGACATTTTTCCTTTTAAAAAGATTTGTTTATCCCCTTCTGCGGGTTCTGTTATAAACCTTTAAAAGCCTGCTGTAGGGTTGGGATTCTTTTCCCTGAACGTAAAGTAATTGGAGGGTTCTAGCTGCTTTCAGGGAATGCAATTAGCAGTTGGTATTGGTAACTGGTATTTTGGTCAACATGTTCTTCCCTAAAACCCCTCCGAGACCCCCCCCATGTCATTCAGAGCTATGGGCACTAACAAAGTACAGGAGTCTTGAACTCAGTGTATTTTTTTTATTGCCTTTGTTTTGGAACTTTATAAAGTGCTATGTGTCATATACATAAGGGATGAGTATCTGCCATTTCTGCTTTCAGAAGAAAAGCACCGGAAAATGAAGAATTTCAGACAAGATGTTAATTTTCAAGCTCGTGCGTGCTCTCACAAGGCTCAACTTGTGGCTCAAACTGTTTTGTTCTTTATTCTGACTCAATGGCATCTGTTGCTGAGCTCTGTCAGTTTGTGGGGAGAAGAACAGATTAGAAACTAAAGTTCGCTTCCCCTCCTGTAGTGACTTGAAGAGCTGACGAGAATTGTTGTCTTGGGGTGAGGAAATGATCCCGACTCCCTGGGAGGGTTTTTGCCCCTCCTGTAGTGACTTGAAGAGCTGATGAGAATCATTGTCTTGGGGTGGGAAAATGATCCTGGCTCCCTGGGAGGGTTTTTGGAGGGGCGCTGCCAGCTGCTCCATGCTGCTGACCCTATCGATGGGCAGCTCCAGTTGCTGGATTTGCTCAAATGAAGTCAAAACTCGACTGAAGCCCTTCCAGGTAGTTCTTAAAGGGCAACGATGTGTCTGTTAGATGATTCCCTCGTGTTGGAAATACAGTTGACCACTTGAAAGACGGTTGACAGAAGTGTAGACTACGATTTGGCCCATTTTGGGAGGAATCTTTCAATTTGTTGCTGTTGTTGCTGCAGAAGCCCTTGTGGAAAAACATTAATTTTATTAAACTGTTACGTGAGTTTAAAGGATAACTCTTAGCATCGTTTTTACCCTGCCCAGGTGACCTCAGAGAAAAACAGGAAGGCCCACTGTGCACTAATAGAGCGCTAAACTAATTGTTAAAAATTTAGCATCTCTTTTTTATTTTCTTGTTATGGCTGCATTAGTTCTGACCTTGGTTAACGGCTGTAAATCGTAGTTTTTACTTGTTACCTTGATTTCATTAACACACTGTTGTCTGAGAAGGAGGATTCCTTTTCATTTGTTTATTATGCCTATCGATACTGGACTTGGCCATTTAGTGTTGTCCGTAGCAGCGCTGATGAGGCTGGGGCAGTTATTCAGTAGTAGCAGCGCTGATGAGGCTGGGGCAGTTACTTCTTAGTTTTTTTTTTTTTTTTTTTTTTTCACAACCTGCAAAATAGGTTACAGGATCACAACTCCAAGCATCTGCCAAGATGGGTATTTTTGGCCTTTTGCATTGCTGGAAGGACACTAGTGGGTGAGGAGAAGGGAAAAAACAGAGATCCGGTGCAGAATAATGTGCTGAATAGAAGTTACTTGTGTGCTGCCTGCTCCCGTCAAGTGGCTGGACGTGACAGAACCTTCTATGCGATGAGCTGTTTATGCGGGTCCATGCTTTGTCTCAGTTGGGTTCCTGAAGAATGGCTGTGGTGTTGGAAACACCTCCCAGGGAAGGGGTTGAGTCGCCATCCCTGGAGGTGTTTACGAGAAGGGCAGATGTTGCACTGAGGGACATGGGTTAGTGGGGTTGATAGGGCTGGGACAAAGGTTGGACTTGATGGTCTTGAAGGTCTCTTCCAGCCACAGCTGTTCTGTGGTTGATTCTGTGATTGATTGATGACTAAATGCCAGGCAGTTCTGAATAGCCTCACTGACAGCTGTTGAGCTGACAAGATTTTTAAAAGCTGGGCCCTTCCCTAGTTTATAACTCAACTTACTGGTACCCTCCTGCCTCGTAAAACTGTTGTCTGCATCTGGAATCTTGTGTCCAGTTCTGGGCCCCTCAGCTCCAGAGGGGCAGGGAACTGCTGGCGAGAGTACAGCG
>NW_009730093.1:0-705 GCF_000703405.1 Apaloderma vittatum | reverse complement strand
GCAGGGGGTTGGACTGGATGATCTTTTGAGATCCCTTCCAACCCCAACATTCTGTGATGCTGTATCTGCAGTGTCTTCCCAGCGAGCCAGTCAGCTTTCAAAAGCATCCTACTGAGTGTGAAAGTTGCGGCAGTGTTTTGGTTAATTCAAGATACTTTAACAACCAGAATGCCCGTTTGTGTTAGTAGGACTACACCTGGTCATTTTGAGGGAGCAAAATAGCAAACCAAGTGCAGAAATGCACTTGTGCACTAACAGTTTCTTTTAATGAAGGGCAGCACGAGTGATAAATTGCGGAAAGAATTCTTGCCTGCCGGTGCTGAAGCACACCAGTTCTGCTGCAGAAGAAATCACGCTTTACATTCTAGAAATAATAGATATTTTAAATATTTTTAGATGTTAAGCTGCTCACCTAATTAGTAGTTAAATGTCCCTGGGTTTTCTGCGCTCTGAAAAGTTGAAAACCAAGAAGAATCTGTAAATGGCTTATGATTTCCTTAGGGGGTTGGAGCATTGTCCTTTTGAAACATAACACTCACTCTTAGAAGTCTTTAATTGCTGAGTAATCCTCCAAGGGAGCACACCAGTATCAGGATTACACTTGTCAGGCTTTTGTTCTCTATCAGTATTAATGTTATCATGCACCTCTGTCTTTTGCCAGCACCAAAGCCAGCCAAGGATCTTTGTACCCACGGCAGCCGAGCT
>NW_009730092.1:17551-26495 GCF_000703405.1 Apaloderma vittatum | reverse complement strand
CAGAGAGGAACCTAATGAGGTTCAACAAGGGGAAATGTAGGGACCTCCTCTTGGGGAGAAACATCACCATGCATCAATATAGGTTAGAGGTAGACCTGCTGGAGGGCAGCCCTGAGGAGGTCTTGGAGTCCTGGTGGACAGTAAGTTAACCATGAGCCAGCAATGTGTCCTTGTTGCCAGGAAAGCCGGTGGCATCCTGGGCTGCATTAAGAAGAGAGTGGCCAGCAACTCGAGGGAGGTCATCCTCCTCCTTTTTTCACAGAATCACAGAATTGTTGAGGCTGGAAAAGACCTCTGAGATCATCAAGTCCAGGACCACCACATAAGCCAGACCACGGCACTAAGTGCCACATCCAGCCTCTCCTTAAACACCTCCAGGGACGGTGACTCTACCACTTCCCTGGGCAGTGCATCCCAGTGCCTGATCACTCTCTCCTTGAGGAAGTGTTTCATGATATCTAACCTAAACCTTCCCTGGTGAGGCCACATTTGGTGCACTGTGCCCAGTTCTGGGCTCCCCAGTTCAAGAGAGAGACAGAGAACTGCTGGAAAGAGTCAAGCAGGGGACTGGAACATCTCTCTTATGAGGAAAGTTTGAGAGAGCTGAGACTGTTTAGCCTGGAAAAGGGAAGACTGAGAGGAGACTTTATCAATGTCCATAAATATCTAAAGGGTGGGTATAGGAGGATGGAGCCAGACTCTTTTCAGTAGTGCCCAGTGACAAGACAAGAGGCAATGGGCAGAAACTGGACCACAGCAAGTTTCATCTAAATATGAGGAAGAACTTCTTTGCTGTGAGGGTGACAGAGCCCTGGCACAGGCTGCCCAGGCTGGTTGTGGAGTCTCCTTCTCTGGAGACCTTCAGAACCCACCTGGATGCGTTCCTGTGTGATGTGCTCTAGGCCTTTCCTGCTTTAGCAGGGAAGTTGGACTAGATGATCTCTAGGGGTCCCTTTCAACTCTGATGATTCTGTGATTCTGTTGTTTGCTGAGGTTTCAGCAGGTCCTGGTTGTAGGGGAGATAGGGGAGTGCTCTGCTTTTCCAAATTCAAGACACTTTTTGATGCTTTCTTTTGGCTCAAAGACTAAATACTAGTTCTAAAAATTAGGCCTTTGCTGCCAAAGGAGAAAGGAAAGCACACCAGATTTTTTTTCTTTGAAAGCTATGTTACCAAGGGGCAACATCACACTTGCCAGTGAAAAAGATTGGTGGAAAAACGTGACGGTGAGTCTCAATTTGGAAAACAGACTGGTGCACCTAAATCCAATAGCAAAGAAAAGAGTTTGTGTGTCCTGAATGCTGATTATCAGTTATTGTGATGTATAATTATAGTTAATAGCTATTACTCTCATTTAATTACATAGCATTAAAGGTGTGCAGCTACTCTCATTTAATTACATGGCATTAAAGGTGTGCAGCACTTTGCAGACTAATGAGGAGCACGAGGGCAGACAGTTCCAGTATAGCACATGAAGTTTTTCAGCCTACTGCTGGCTTCCTCTGGGGAACAAATCAGGCAGATGCTCTAGGAATAGCCTCCAGGCTCCAACACAATCTGCCTTCTGGTTTCCCACAGAGGAGCTTGGCAAGCAAAATCTGGGCAGGTCTGAGGTTTCGCAGTTTCCCAGATATCTCCAGCTGCTGGCAGAGAACACTGGATGTACACAAAATACATCTCTTATAATTCTAGTTTATTACAGAGGCCTCAGGCTGTGTAATAAAGTCCCAGGATAAGATACTCCAAAAAGCTACCTTAGCATTTACAATAAATTTTTAAAATTATTTTTAAAATGCACATGCTGCGTTCCAGGCCTGTAATGGCCTTTCTATGAGAGAGGTCTTTGGTCAAACGTGCAGACTTCAAGTCAGAGTCAAGGCCTGGGAACCCAAACCTACAAAACCCTTTTGAGTAGAGTTTGTTCAGTACCTCACTGTTAGCATTTGTCAGCATGACCTGTCCCAGCTGTAATACCTAGCCTTACTCATGAATCCCTGGCAAAGTGTGAAGTAGTGTAAACAAAGGGTGATTAAAAACCATAAGCAAGGTGCTATCAGCGTTCCACTCTGTGTTAGCTTAAGAATTTGAGATAATTAATTGGGATTTCTGTTCAGGCGGCATACTTTACCTTCTGCTCTCCCTTTTGTTCTAGTTACCGCTGCCTGGCCCTTCTGTACTGGAGGATGTTCCGACTTAAGAGAGACCACGCGGTCAAGTACTCGAAAGCGCTCATTGAGTATTTCAAGGTACATTCTTTATGGCATGTTTTTAAATCAGTGTGTCATTATAGGAAATACAGCATGTTAGTAAAACAGTAGCTGCGCTGGACTTAGTTCTTCCCCTGTGAAGTCAGTAGTGTTTTACCACAGAGTCCCAGGGCAACACACAATCTCAGGTTAGTTCTGTTGTCTTCACGAGGGCCCCTCTTTGCAAGATACACACCATCTCCCATCATGGAGGATGAGAAATTTATTGTACTAAGGAACAGTTACGTTCAATTGTCAATGGATGGAGTTCTGATCTGTAAAGCTGTCCCTGCTCATTGCAGGAGGGCCGGACTAGATGACCTTTAAAGGTCACTTCTGTCCCAAAACATTCTGTGGTTCTGTGATTGTCTGGTGATATCCAGCTCTGTTGCAGATAGATTTTTCAGATTTTGCTCTAAGAGTCCCCTGCAGGATTATACTTCCCACTAGACTACCTGTGAGTTGAAGAGTTTGATCTAGATCAGTCCTCAGCGGCAGGGCTTCCACGTAGCAGCATCGGTAGGGAGGACAGTGCAGCAGGACACAGTCTTACCCAAGGAACTGGCCAACTGGCTGACTTCAGTGGGAGTTGTACAAAAGCATCAGAGGGCAACCAAACCGCCTACCACATACTTGACACAGCACTGCTGGCTTGAGTGTTTATCTACAAACACAAAATTGCCTTTATCTTTCTAATTAAACAAATAATAATCATAGAATCATAGAATGGCCTAGGCTGGAAGGGACCTCAGAGATCATCTAGTCCAACCTCCATGTCATGGGCAGGGACGCCACCTCTCAACTAGACCAGGCAACACATGGGAACCAAGCAGGAACCAAACTCGCGACCTCGGTGTTGGTCACCATGCTCAAACCACTGAGCTAACCAGCCCCCAATATGAGCATACAAATGCTTTAAGACAAACTGTTTGGGGTGACCTGAACAACCATTTGTCTTTGAACACGGCACTCATCTGTGGGATTTTTTTTTGCAGAGGGAGGTACTTTGAAATGAAAAACATCCATCCTTTGACATTTTGTTAATAACAAAAAATCAGATACAAGCACAAATGCTCATGACCAGATTCTGAACACATAAAGACAGTGCAGGAAACTCATAGATCTGTTATTGTCAAACTGAAATTGAAGTCACTGTAATTGCTTCTAAAAATTTAGCAATATATAATTCAACAGGTTATGTTTCTCTAACAATGACTTGATTTCAGGAGAAAGAAATATGTGCCTATTACTGTACTTTATTCTTCTTTACCAGTTCAGAGAATACCTGCATTAAGAACCATGTAAAATGTCTCCTACTAGCAGACAGAAACTGTTTCACAGCAAACATGAAATGGACTCACTGTCTGCTATAGCCAAGATGAGCATGTTTTTTTGCAGAGCTCCTGCTGATATAATGATAGCACAGTATCACATTAGAAAATATTCTCACCTTTGAAAGTAAAAATGGAAAAAAAAATCCATTTGCTGTAATTTTCGGTGGAAAACAAGCCAATTCTCCACTCATTTCATATTTGGTATCTAAAAGCTTTCAAAACCAAGTGACGTGAAATGCTGACTGCATTAAGAACTTCCACATATATTATCAATCAAAGAAAGATTTTAAACCTTGTCACACACATTTGCAGGGAAAATTAGACACACTTTTTCCTTTAGAAAAGAAAAATATTATTTAAATTTCCTTTTTAGTATTTTATTTCCATTATTAAAAAAATGTAGTGCAGAAGAGAGTTAAAAAGAAGCCACAGATATTTAGGGGCCAGACACATTTGAGAGCGTAAAGAAACCAGGAGAATGGGTGGCACTAAGCAAAGTGGGGTAAGAGATGGTCCCTTACAACATTACATTCTTTAAAATCCTTACCCCAACCTTACCCCAACATGAGAAAAAAGGTGTGGATTTTCATATTTTCCCGTCTCTGACTCTGTAAGTAAATAGCGTGTGTTCAGTTTCCATTACACTTGAAAGATGAAGGCCAGTAGTTCTGAGACAAAAGAAGAGAGGTGAGGCGAGGCAAGAAAGGGAAAGGAAATAAGGAGGAAAGAAGAAGGAAACTATTCTGTTAGAGGAGCAAATGCTGAGGAGTCCTAAGTTGGTTCTATTTAGAATGGTAAATGAGAGCTTTTATATTTGTTTTTACTTTAAGACCTTAGCACTTCCTGCAAATTAAAAAAAAAAAAAGAAAGAAAGAAAGAAAGAAAACCTATTGAAGGAAAAGTCCTCTGCGGGACACTCCAAAGCTTATTTTTCATACAACTTACCTGGGACATAGAAGGCCCAATTGTCAAATTGCAGGAAGAATGCCAGGGCACACACGCTGCTCAAACACAGCCTGTGCTGGTGTGCACGTGGAAGATGTGGGACCACAAGAGGCAGTTCAGAGTACACATCGAAACTGCGAAACGAAAGTTTTTGAAGAGAGACTCCGGAGATGTGTCCAGCTTACAGCAGAACAGGTTAAGAGAAATTGTGATCATTGTGTATAGGGAAATAGAGCTGATAATACTGGGAGACATGCAGTTTTGCTGGTGTTGGACCAACAAAATCCAAAAGCTAGAATTGAAGTTAAAAAATTTCAATCTTGAAACTCTGAAACAGAATCTGTTTTTCTAGTTGTGAGGCCTGCTAAGCATTAGAACAGAACACAGGAGAACGAGGAGGATAAAGAGTGTCATAGGATTTCTATATGACTAGCTATACTTTTTAAAAAGAGTAAAATAAAATAAATTTTAAAAGTAATTAGCTTCTGCTGAAAGTTCCATGATTGCTGGAAAAGGGAAGCTGCAGACTGAGTGTCCTGGGGCATTACTCTTGGCCTTGAAATCCGTGAAGCTCTGAAGCCCCTTGTTTATCATTTTTCCTTTCTAAGCTATGAGAGACCAGGTTTTGTACTGCTGTGAACGCTTGTAACTCCTGCAGCTTGCAACACCTACATTTAAACAATATCCATAAACAGATCTCAAGCTGCAGGACTTTGCTTGGTCTCCCGTGGTTGTCAAGAAAGGCGGGTTGTCCTCCAGCACACAATTATCTGTACGTATGGTTTCAGGGGAGCATGCGAGGATGTCACTTTCCTCTGAAGAGTCAGAGACTGGCCATTGCTGAATATGAGGCTGAGGATGGGGTGGACTAGAAAATTTTTGTTTCTTAGGCTTCTGGTTTTCACATCCTTATTTCTCACAGGCCTAAAATTAAATCAGTCGCTGTGTTTGGGAGAGGGGAGGAGTGTTTCCACAGGTCAGATGGGCAGGAAGTTGGTAGTAAATTCCCACCAACTCTTGCAGGTGGGAATAACTTTTAGCTATTCAATTTCCATTATTGCACACACCTTAATTTCTCCTGCTCTTGTACAAGGTAGCCTCTCCTCAAACAATGAGGAGAGCATGGTATACCAGTGAGAGTCTTAATGACTGCAGGAGATCACAGTAAATGATCTAATCACAGAATCACAGAATCGTTGAGGCTGGAAAAGACCTCCAAGATCATCAAGTCCAGCTGGAGAACCTTTCAGCTAGAAAAACAACCAGTCCACAAGGGCAGTCTCTCTGACCCTGAGTAGCAGTCGTGAGAGAGGTTCCTGAGCCTGATGGTGAAAATACCCATCTGAGCTGAAGGAGCTTCAGATTCACATCCCTGTGGTCAGCCAGGCTGAACAGACCTGCACAGCCTCGCAGATCCTAGGGGAATGACTTTTGTCTTTGAGGGCAGAAGAGTGGGAGGAAGTCCTTCTGATTTTCTTTTATCACAAGAAATTCCATGTTAAACCTCACGAATAGTTATGGAAGTACTTTCTTCTGAACTCTCAGAATTTCTGTGAAAAGTTTCAGTTTCAACTAACATATTTTCCTACTCAGTTCCCATCCCAGGATGTTTAATAGACTATAATTTGAGTCTGTGCTGCAGCACTGCTTCATCACAGCACCTAACTAGACTGAGTTTATTGCATCATGGGGCTCAAATCCTTCTATATGCACAATATTTTCTTCACATTTCCTTACTGTTTTACCATTTAATGTTCTTCATTATATAAATTATACATATTGTGAATTATTTTTTCCTTCACAGAATTCATCAAAAGCTGCCCAGAACCCATCTCCTTGGGGTGCCAGTGGAAAGTAAGTCACACAGGAACTTACATCAGACTGGCGGTCTGAAATTGTATTTTCTAAACCTGCAGTATGTTCTGATATTCTTGTGCTTTTAATCCCAACACCTTTTAAGTAACTGCACTAACATCTGCTTCCAGGAGCACAGGAACTCCATCGCCCATGTCCCCTAGCCCTTCTCCAGTCAGCTCTGTAGGATCCCAGGGGAGCACAGGGGCCCCTTCCCCATCTCCTATCATCAGCATCCCGCAGCGCATTCATCAGATGGCCGCCAACCACGTCAGCATCACCAACAGCATCCTGCACAGCTACGACTACTGGGAGATGGCTGACAACCTGGCCAAGGAAAACAGAGGTGAGCGAGTCAAGGCAATGGACTCTTCTAGAAAACTGCCACATGATTTTGCTCAGGAAAATCACTCTCTTGATAGGAATCCCGTCTGCGAAGTAGGACTGCAGAGGTGATTTCTTTCTTGAGTTTGCTCCTAGTCCATTCCAAAATGAGCCAAAAAAGGCAATTTTTATGTCTGTCTCACTCAGAAGCATCTCATTTTTTTCTTTATTTGGCTGGTCAGGCCTGGTGACAGACAGGACATAGACGTAGCTGTGGGTAGCATTCACTGCCATCTGTGTCACTCTGGAGGGAGAGGTTTGTGGGAGGCACGGCAGCTTCCTGCTGTTGTAGAGCTCAATGGGATGCATTTAGCAAGACCATGTCAGAAAGCAGGAGCACGCTTCCCTTCTGCAGAAGGAATGATGAGCCCCTATAGCCCTCCCCCGATACGAGCAGACACAGAGTTTGCCCCTTCAGAGCAAACTTCTCTCAGCTGAACTGGTTTCCGTGAGCAAGTGCCTCTGCACTTTACCAAAGTTTTCCTTGGTTTTCAGGCTAATTTATGTATTTAAGGCAGGGGTGTGAGCAGGATTCAGATAAAAATGAGGACACCTAAGCATAGGTGTGAGTTGGGGGGCTAATCTCCCATTGCAGGCGATGGAGCTTTGTTCACTATAAATAGCAGAGCTGAGAGCTGTTCAGTTCACCCTGAAGGGGGGACAGGGGTACAATTCAGTCACCTAACCATAGCTGCCAAATGCCATCTGAGGTATCTTTACTTGCATTACCACTCTAGAAATCTCCTATACATCCTGTGTTAGATGTACCAGTCCAGGCTATATGTGTCAACTGTGTGAAAGCATCTCAAATGGGTACTCCATGACCCTAAGTAGGCAACTTAATTAAATCTCTAGTGGCTAGTTAGCCAAATTACTCTTTAGGCTGGGTTGGCTGTATTGTACAGGCCTCTATTTCTCTGTTGTGGGAGCTTAAATATCTGTCATATGTATGGATAGACACTTGCATGTAGACTTTTTGATTTAGCTGTCCTTAATCTCAGAATAAATCTTGCCCAGCATCTGTTTGCTTTATCAAGACTCAGTGGAAATTAATGAAAAGCAAAGCTGAAGAACTCACTGTTTTGTTCTTTAAAAAGAAAATTGTTGTGCATCAGCCTGTAACATTATGAACCACAGGGCTTTAAAATTAATCTCACCAGCACTAAACTTTCATTCCCGTGAAACGTTCAGCTCGACTCAATTTGCAAGAGAATGAAATCTATTAAAGAGTGACACGTAGCAAATATAGCTTTGCTCTTCTGTTGCTGAATCTTTTTTTTCCCCTGTAGATTTTTTTAACGACTTGGATGCATTGATGGGACCTATCACCTTGCACAGCAGTATGGAGCATTTAGTTCAGTACACTCAGCAAGGACTTCACTGGGTGCGGAACAGCGCTCACTTGTCATAATGACTGTGTGCCATTCATGTGGACAGTATACCTTTAATGGATAATTCAGTTATTCTGGACACTGTGCTACAGAAATAAGTCAACCACAGCATTGATCCAAACAAAGGTGAATATTTCTTCAATATTGATCACATTTTTTCTGAGTGTAGACATGTATGTGTGCATATGTACAATATAAGATGATGTCTCTTCAGAATGAATTGTTCGTTATTCTGGACACTGTGCTACAGAAATAAGTCAACCACAGCATTGATCCAAACAAAGGTGAATATTTCTTCAATATTGATCACATTTTTTCTGAGTGTAGACATGTATGTGTGCATATGTACAATATGTACAATATGTACAATATAAGGTGATGTCTCTTCAGAACGAATTGTTCTGTACCGCTCTCCAAACATTTTCGTACACTAGAAATACTAGAAAGAATTGATCTTAATGCACAAAACATACCCTTTCTGTTCTTGTGCTGAAAAACTCAGAAACCAAAATCTCCTGGGTTGATTGAGCCAAGTGCAATAAGCACAGATCCCTATTCAGGAAAGCTCTCAATAGATTCTTAACTTTAAGCTTGTACTGAAATCCTAATGACTTCAGCAGAGCTTAAGCACATACACAAGGGCTTTCCTGAATGGGAATGAATGAGGGCAAATCATAGTCACGGAGAAGTTTTACTGCGAGCATGGACACGTCGATATCAATGTGCCACCTCCCTGTTATCTCCCTACTGGGGCACACGGAGGAGTTGTGTAGTCAGCATCAAGTTGGAGA
>NW_009730092.1:0-17520 GCF_000703405.1 Apaloderma vittatum | reverse complement strand
ATTCCTTCACGTGCAATAAGTTTCAACAAATTGCATGCATTTCTTTATATCCTGTCTTTTTTGAATAACTTTACCTCTTGTTCCCGCTCGTCCCCAACAGCGTAAGCTACAGTATCCTGCAAAAAGCTAATAGCAACAACTTAAAGGAGACGGTGGAAAACTGCATTCTGTTACTGACAGTAAATAGATAAATGAAAAAATATGGCAAACTGCAATCCAGTTGGTAAAGAAAATGTGTTAATTTCAGCTGCACACAGAGAGACAGATATCTCTAACAGTTGTTGGTTTTGCATGGGAAGCCTTCATCCCACAGATTGTGACTTTTGTATCCTTTTCATCTAGCAGAAGCTTGCAGCATTTTCTTCTAGGCTGTATGGGAGCATTACATGCAATTTCCTTTATCTGGGAAGCCGAGGTTGCTGTTCATCAGGCTAAGAACTGTTTCCTATCGTAATCCTCTCACTCTTCATGCATAATCCTCAGCTAGGCTTTAACATTACTTGATTTATAGGATGTTTTCAGTTCCTGTTGACAGACTGTGTTTTTCATGCCAGAAGAATTAATTCCACAATAATTGGAGTTTAATTTGGGTCACCTGAGGTCAAGGCCAGGACAAATCAACTATGCTTGCATTCAGTGCATTTTTGCTCATTTTCAGTGGCTTTCACACATTTAGTTTTCTCTTTCTGTATCAGAAATACCTTTTTTTTCTTTTTGTAATCAGATTTACAGGCTTTCCTCAAGTCAGCAGCTCCAGTGACTTTCGATGGACTGTTCTTGTCCAAGTCACTGGTTGGACTCTTTGATTGTTGTCTTCTAATCTAATTTACTTATACATTAAAAAAATATGAGTACAAAAGACTCTTTTAATAGAAGAGACAAGTAGAAGTAGCCACTGATATCAATAGTTGATTGACTGGTCCTTGCAGCCTTTTTTTCCTCCCCCATTTTTGAAGAGCTGCATTTTGGAGGAAAAAAAAAAAAAGACAGCAAGCAATATGGCATGTTCTCTCAGTACGTCATCTCTGGTAACGCAGGCTGTGTGTAGCCTGTGGTAAAGAGTGGGCTTGAGAGCACACTGAACCCCATGTACCTGCATTTTTTGTCACGGCTGCTTACTGTACCTCCAGCTATTGCTCAAGTTCAGAACATTCATGCCGACCTTTGAAGCAGCTCAGTGGGGGAGCTACCACGGAACTGCTCAGCCCAAAGTCATCCTGAGCCCGTATTTATGTGCCCATCGGTGCTCAGATATTTCCCCCCCAAGAGCAGTCCTGAGGTCGGGCTGTGGTTGTCTCTTAGTACACACTTGAGTGTTCAGTGTGGCTGGCTTTAAGAGCGAACATGGACCTGCCTTTAAATGAAAAAATGCACATCCTCCAACTCCTCCAGTCACTCTTAACTCTAGCTGTTACCCACCCCAGAAGGAATGCAGCTTGTTTGGTCACAAGTACTGTGGAGAAATTGATCGGTGCCTTTCTGTTTATCACTTGCCTGATCTCCGGCTGTGGAAGTCTGTCGTGATTTACTAGACTAGTAGCAACAGATTCTGTCAGCTGCTTCCATGCCATTTGAAGGTACTGTGGGATTTCTCCTCAGATCAGGAAAGTGAAATTCCAGTTAGATTAGCTTCTGTTTTCTTTGACAGTGCCTATGATGTTTATCTTCAGATAAGTTTGGGGGTTTGGGAGCCCTGACTGCTATTTAATGTTGAGACATTTTAGAAGTGACATATATTACTTGCCTTAAATGGAGTTGAGTTTTATTGCACATGTGGCATTTCATTTTAAAATACAGAACTTTTAAGCATGTTTATTTTACTAAGATCGGGATATTTTTGTTAATCACGATGAACTCTTTGTATGGATGTAATATGTCAAGAAACTTCAAAGAGATGCAAGAATTGATGCTGTCCTGTTGTAACATTTCCAAGTACTAAGGATCTCTTGTAGATGATTGTCTTTTCTTGTGCATTGTTGTTATATTGAATTAGTCCGGCTATTTTAGTCCAGCCATTTCTTCCATGGAAGAACATAGTTTTTCAGTTTTTGTGCTGGCATCATCTGTGTTATCTGATGAACACACTGAGCCTTAACTTCTGGTAGTGTAACAGGATGAAAGAGCAGTCATTTAAACCAGCTAGGGATAGAAATGGATTAGAAGTTTTGGCCTTCTCTCCATAGGGTTTCTTGCAACTACACTATTTTTGTGAGATTATTTAGAATATTCTTTTGTGCAAACTATTTGCTATATACAGTTGCTGCTGTTTAGATGACTGAATGCAGCATGGGGACAACGAATACTTTGTTTCACCTTCTTAGGACCTGGTCTAGAAAAGTGCATGGGGCTTTTAGGTCTGGTCTGGTTAAGCATAGGCTCCACCTTAAGGACCTGAAGAGTCTTAGGCACTTCACCATGAGTCAAAGGTGCTCTGTATGTTCTGGATTGGACCAGAGGAGAGTCGTCTTCTCTGATGTTCCACAAAAGACTTGTTCTAATTTGTTGTAGAAGTCCAGGAACATGCAGGCTTCTTTACGCCATAGCAAGGTTCAGGTTCATTTGGAGAAAGAAAGAAGGCATGCTGTACAAATACAGAAAGATTACACGGAGAGGGAGAGGTTTTCTTAAACCTTAAAGCCTCTGAATCAGCCAGGGCTGGTAAAGCAATGGGAATGGATTCAAAGGAACCATGTATTGCAGGTGGATGCAACAAATACAGATCAGCCTATAGGATCCTCACAGACAGCAAGATCATACAGACCCCTTGGCCTTAATCCTTTATGATATTCACTGGTGGCATGAGTGACAGGTAAGAAAAAAGCATATGCACACGCTCAAGTGTGGCCAAAAGCCAAACATCACTGTTGCATGGCAGGATACCCCAACCCTTTGTTTCCCTATTTCTTTTATCCAAATATCACAGGGATCCAAAGGAAGAGATTGTAGTGAACAGAGGACCTTAGGTAAAGTTGGTTAAGAAGATCAGGCCCTAAGTGTAGATAAAAACACATATGTATATACTGTAAATCTAAATAGTAATAAAAAGTCACTCAGCATGAAGGATTTTACTAGTGCCTACCATTGATCATCAAGTACTCATCACTGAGCAGCCGTATCACCTCAGAAGTGCAGTAGCTGTTATCAAAATAATTTGTGTAGCTAATTAATTTATAAGAAATGCACTTTTGGGACTGTGCCATAGTATCTCTTTGGTAATACAAATGTTCAACCATTTTTCATGGCTACTGATTCAGATCTCCACCACTGAAATGTTAGAATATCTTTTTCCCCAGATGAGGACATACTTAGACCTGGCTAATCTGTGCTTAATTTATCTACCCAAGAGACTTTAGTAGTCACCAGCCTTAACGCATGTACAGTATATACTATTCACTGATTTAGTTGTAGGTTTTAATCCAAATGAAATCGGAATTTGTGAAATTACTTGGATTAGCAGCATCTGCCTCAGACATCCTGCAGATGTGACATTAAATGATTCATGATTTTAAGCAGGAAAGGTTGAATTTTATTTAAATAACAGTGGATTAATTCCTTGACCTTTTTACAAGCAGATTTTTTTTTACATTAGAAGATTGTCGAAACAATAGGTTTTTTAACTATCCTAAATTTTCTGGAGGGTCATAGGTTCATGGTAAAAGCTATATTAAGAACATCTCCTTCTGTAGTACGCCCTGCCTTTAGATAATCCTCTTAATGCTTAATATGTCAGAAAGGAATGTTTCCTTTTCACAGCGATAGCAACATTTCCCTCCCCCATTCAGGGAGAATCCTCAAGCTAAAGAATAAAATCTCCTGGCACAATAGAAATATAAACAATGCCTGAAGAATATGGACTTGTTAAGATAACAACAGAAGTTTGGCTGGCGCAGACGTAACATGCCTCTCATTTTGGTATCTTTGTGTTTGCATTTGCATCACATATTTTAACTCATTGTGTTTGAAACTAGAGAACTAGTCTGATTTTCATGTCTTAAAAGGGACTGATAGGTATGACCACTATCGTAATTGTTACACTAGCTGTGCACCGAGGGCTGGGAAGGCATGTCAGTGTAGATAAATTTGTCAGACTGCATTCAGAAAAGCATTTGGATGATCTTACATCTGTCTCAAAAACTGGAGAATGATGTCTCTCACCCAATACTGTCAGCATAAAGATTTGGCTACTTTAATGTCTCTCATAAAGCTGCCTTTTGCCCTCAATAAGGCCAAGACTCTATTTCCAGCATTAGCGGTTGCTGTGCTGTAAATTGTTCTGAAGGTTAGTTAACAAACAGGGAAAGTAGCTTTAGGCCCTTTTTGTGCTTACCTCACTTAAACCACACAGAGGAAGAACACCAAGATTTGGAGAACGCCAAGGTTCTGTCATTATTTCAAAACACTCTGTTTTTCCTCAGTGAGACGGGCAGGATTCAGCTGAGGGTCCTTCTTCGAGTAATACCTCTTGCACTTCCAGCAAGGCTCCCTCTCTCTTCTGATCTGTATAGCTTGAATCTCACATGCTGTAGCTCGAATCCCAGCCTTATCCCTGCTGCCCTTGAAGGACTCCAGAGGGTCCAAGGAAAGCAACAGAGTGACGAAAAAAAGGGAATTTCCACTGTCTCAAGGCACGTATTCCTTTTTGGGAGTGAATATAGAGAACAGTGTGGATCATAAGGCACTCAGGTCTCATGTTTCTCATATGTACTAACACAGGGATACTTAACACTTATCTGCCTCATAGGGCTTTATGAGAATTAATTAGTGTTTGCAAATCACTTTGTATCCTCAGAAGGAAACTACTGTAGAAGAGCTGTGGAAAAAAACCGCTAAGTACAGTGGATGAATTTCACCCCTGAGTCCAGAGCTACAAGACCCTCAAAATCCTTAAATACCATGTAAGCTCTCAGTGTAAGCACCAGAGTATATAAAACTTGTGCTTAGCGCTGAGGGGAGTCACAGCGTAGGTGAAATTGCCATTCCCAGAGTATCTATAACTTTGATCCTGGCAGAGAGCAAGAATTACAACAGTACATAATGGGACAAACAGTGTAGGTTAAGCAAGTGGTGTGTAGCCATTCTTCGAATTTCAAATCTTTTTATGTCTTTGAGTCACTTTGTATTCCCACAAAAGAAATTAGCCTCCCTAGTTGTACCAAGTGTGTTTCTCATAACAGCCTGAGAAGCATTCAAATAATTTGTTATTCCAAATAACCCTCAAATAACTTCAAATCAACAGAAATTTTCTTTTAGAATGGTGCATTGCAGAGAGGAATAGTCTCTTAATGAAACATTTTAAAAAAAAAAGGCGCTCTCATAACAAAATATGTACCAGTAACTGCACTGGGAAGTCAGAGATGCTGGGAGGACGATGTTCAGGGAGTTACCCTCTCAAATCACACCATCGGCAGCCAGCGTCCCAGAGTCAAACTCCCAGCATTCTTCTGACACATTACCTTTAGAAATCATCAGTAAAGCACTTCACCAAGGACTGAAACCAGTCAAATCAACAAAATGTTCCTATTGCTGTTCATGTTATTCAGGCAATACTAACAAATCCTTCCTTCTTTAGCACTCGTTATCCTTTTCTCCTCTACTTGGCATTCTTAAGTATGGAATTCTCACCCTGCCAAGATACATGAAAAGAAACACTTCCTGCAGGAAAAAGCTAAATGTAGATAACATTTACCAAAGGACAGGCCCTTCTTAGTCTTTTTCTCACTTCCATTTTGGAAAATATTTGTATTGAAAAAGGATAACTTAATTTGTAGTTTAGATTTATCACAGAACTAGAGAACGAGAGAGTTTCGGGGTGGAAGGGACCTTTAAAGGTCATCTAGACCCTCCACCCTGCAGCAAGCAGGGACTAGATCAGGTTGTTCCAAGCCCCATCCAGCCTGGCCTTGAACACTGCCAGGGAGGGTGCATCCACAGGTTCTCTGGGCAACCTGTTCCAGTGTCTCACCCTCATCGTAAACAGCGTCTTCCTTGTGTCCAATCTAAATCTACCTTCTGTCAGTTGGAAACTGTTCTATCTTGTCATATCACTACAGGCCTTGGTAAAAAGTCCTTCTCTTATCTCTCTTGTATGTTGCCTTTAAGTACTGAAAGGCCGCTATAAGGTCTTCCTGGAATCTTCTTTTTTCCAGGCCAAACAACAACCCCAACTCTCTCAGCCTGTCTTCATAGAAGAGGTGCTCCAGCCCCCTAATCATCTCTGTGGCCCTCCTCTGGACCTGCTCCAACAGATTCATGTCCTTTTTGTCCTGGCCCTCCAGAGCTGAACACAGCACTGCAGGTGAGGTCTCACCAGAGCAGAGTAGAAGGGCAGAATCCCCTCTCTTGACCTGCTGGCCACGCTTCTCTTGATGCAGCCCAGGATGCAGTTGGCCTTCTGGGCTGCAAGTGCACATCGCTGGCTCACATCCAGCCTTTCATTCATCAGTACCCGCAAGTCCTTCTGTGCAGGGCTGCTCTCTATCAATGCATGCCCCGCCTGTATTGATACTGGGGCTTGGTCCAACCTTTCACTTGGCCTTTTTGAACCTCTTGAGGTTCACACAGATCCTCTCTTCAAGTCTGTCAAGGTCTCTCTGGATGCTAAGGTCCCTTTGGGGGTCTGCCTTCACCCATGACAAACAAGACCATCTTCCATTTGCATGAAATGCTGTATGAGAAAGAAGGGGGCTCCTGGCTTTCCCAGCAAGTCACACATAGGTACTCATGATCAGTACAGTAATTCATTTTTATCTCCCCTAGCCTTTCCTTTTGCCTTCCTGGTCCCACAGTTGGCTCTCTCTGCAGTTCTAGACACTTTCTTCCTCAACTTCATCTCCCAGCCTCATCTTGTGACATACAGAACAAGATAGAATGGAAATTACAGGAAACAAGATAGAGGACAGTGCAGAGCTGCTCTGAGCAGCTCAGGACCTTTTGGCTTTCTTCTTGTTCCCATGACACCTTTGGCATTAGCATCCACCTTCTCCCATTATTCCTAGCAAGAGAGTTCAGTTCACTCCTGAGGAAGAAAATGTGAGTGTCGCTGACTCCGTGCACAACTTCTGAGCAGCCATTCTTCTCTGCGTCAGAAGGCAAATGGGAGAGACCAGTAGTCTGGAGACCGAAAGCCCCTAGTGCTCGTGACTCAAACACCCCGTGGGAAACAGCAGCGTAGCTGGAGGGGTTACAGCAGCATCTCCTGGTCCAGCAGCATTGCCTGATGTTGTGTTACTGATCTGCTTGTTCTATGGCCCTTCAGTGGAACTAGCAGGAACTGGTGGTCTCCCACCCATGCAAGGACCTTTTTTAGGCCATTGAGGACACACAGTCAGCTTTGTAGCAAGTTAAATAGCAAGAGAAGGTAGAATGGGAGAGGAAAAGGTCTTGATTTAAACACAGAAGGTGGGATCGTCTTGTACTGAAGGTCTAAAATAAACACGATGAATCATGCCCTAAAAGTGCTTGTTTCTGTCCGCTGGCTACGAAGAGAATTTAGGTGAATAGCTCAGATACAGAGGAGCTATAAATTCCACCCCAAGTTTACAATCATACCCATTGCTAATGAGAGTGCCTGCAGGATTGGGGCTGAGATCACATTGAGAGGGAGCAGATACACAGGAAAATAAGTAAGTGATAAATACAGTTATTTCTGAAATGTTTAAAGCATAGATGTTAGACTTGGATCATCTCTTGCCCACTCTGTAATTCACTGGGTCCAAATCCAAAGAAGTAAATAGTTCCTTGAGGACTGAATGTGCACTTTTCTTCCATTAAGATTACTGAAATACGAGGACCATGTATTTTACAGTTTACTAAACACTAGCAGGCACTTTTTCCATATGTTGTCTGGAAGTAGAGCCGGCTTTCTTTAACTAGAAGGAACAGTTTTTCTTTAGAGAGTGAAAGAGATGAGATTGGCCGTGAACCCTCAGGAGGCCACTATTACTCTTTTTTTAATGGGCATTCAAGAGCATTTTTCAATTCATTACACGAAAATGGCCGTTTTATCCATGACGAACAGGCTGTAGGCCACCCAGGGCCACCTGCAGACCAGCAGTCCCATGACAGCTCCTAGGACACGGCCACCAGCATCCCTTGCTGCCGATGGAGGCAGAAAGACTGGCGATGTGTTGAGAGCTTCAGAGCAGCCAGACTGAGACCGCTGGTGGTGCCGTTGGCAAGCTGCCTCTTTCCACGGACGGCAACAGGAGGGGCAGGAGCTGAGGCAGAGGAGCCAGGCAGTGTGAGGGCTGGTCTCCAGTCAGCCCTAGGCTGACTCCTCGTTATTCAGTGCAGGGAGGTCACTCTGTGCTGACTGTGGCAGATGGAGATGATAACTGGTGTCACGAATCAGGGCTGTACACATGCTTACTGCTCACGGCAACTCCCTGCCTTCCTGGGCATATCATTAATGGAAACCTGGACTGGGGTGCTGTCCATTGACCAGGGCCATGTTGTGGTAGGCATCCTACAGAGACTCTCTTCCACGGAGTTGCCGCCACACGAAAGCCAAAATCAAACCACACTGAGGGAAACGAACGGGTGGGGAAGACAATCCAGGGCGGACAAAACAACAGGATGCTTATATTTGCCATTACTTCTCCAGCCAGTTGCAATAATCGCAGTAGTCCTAATTCCCTCCCCATTTCCCAGTGGCTGAAGAGGGCAACTGGGTGGTCCCAGGGTGGTCCCAGCCACCAACTATCCTCCTGATGGGCACGCTGGCAGTGGAGGTGGTGCACAGCAGGGTACTGGCACATCACGACTCTTCTCCACATCCCCTTTTCACACAGTGAACTTCTAAGTGAGGGTCTCCACCCAGAAGAGGTACACAAAAATCAGCTTTTTCATTTTCGTAACAGAATGCAGAAATTTGTTTCCATATTTCACTTATAGCAACAAATGCCAGGAGATTTTTAGTAAAATTGTTCAAGTCAAGATGGCTTTATTTGCATCTTGTAAAATTTCACTCATGTTTCTCTCTGAGGGCGTGCTAATCGAGGCCTCCCCCACGCAGCCAAAGCTATAGCAGTTTATCTTTCCATTGACCATAATCCCACAATGTGTCCTCCCATACAGTAGGCAAAATTGTTTACACAGGTTAATAAATGGAGTATTCTGTATAGTAATTTATGCTGTAAAGTATGTACATATATCATGGTAGCAGTCATAAATGCTTTAAACTGCCTTATTTATTAGCTCGGTTAGCATCTCCCTCCTTGCTCCAGAATATTTTAAATTATTTTTATCTTTTGCATTAGGTATTTTTTTATTTACTGCATTTTGACCCAATTATTGACCAAAAAAATATTCCTCTTTACAGTAAATAGATATCTAAAATTAAAGTAGAAATAGAAAATTCACTGCCCATGCAACTAATATAGCTCTGATTATGATTAAAAATAAGTATGGTATGCTCTTATCTGTGTATCATAGTATACGCCAGGAGTCATAGTCCATTTGTGATCAATACAGTCAGGAGCTTTAGAAACTCTCACTTGTTTCATTCTTCCATTGTGAGACAAAAAAATAATTAACTACTTAGTCTAAAATGTTCCCTGTAAGAACCCTGGTCTTATTCCTCCCTCAGGCAAAACTCACATTGGCTTCAGTGGGAGCTTTACCTAAGTAAAAGTACAACACAGGGACATTACAAAAATAGATATATCACATATGAACAGTACTGGTGCTTTGTAGTCATTCCTTTTCTCTTTAGTAAGAAACATAGGGTAAACGCTATGTCTGTAATGCTCCCCTGTCTCGCTCCTTCCTTTTTGCTATACAAGTAAAAAATAGAGATTCAGAAACAATTGTATTTGTTCCATTTGCTCAAGCAAAATAGAAATCTTTTGGGGATCAGTTCCAAATTGAACTAGAAAATGCAAGAAAATTTTTCTTTTGTATGTTTTCCTGTTAAATTATGTTACACAATTAAACAGGTTTGTGTGTACAAAGGCAATGAAATTATTAATGACTTGTTTTACTGTTTGGAGATTTTGCTATGTCCACAGTTCATACAAAACTCATGTAGCACAGTTTCTGGGATGGTGAAAAATCCTACTGTAATGTAACAGAATGAGCCTTAAGGATTTGTAAGAATAAGCACTTTTATATTAAAAAGCAAATATTAATTCATCTGTAAGATTACTTTTTTAATGTGACAATAAACCATGAAATCAACATCCTTCTGTCTCAATTATGCCTCATCTGTCTCTTTCTTAAACCTTTTTCTGAGGGAAGAAAATTGCTGGGTTTTGCGGTACGGCTTTTGGGTGCCATCGCTCCTGCCTAGGCCACCTCCACACTTCCTTCACAGGTGAGCTCATTTGAAATCTTTGTACAAGGAAGGAGAAAAGGCTCATTCATCAAAGCAGATGTCATTAGCACAACACTGCGTTTAACTGGGGTGTCTGACAGAACCAAAGCGGTGAAAAGAGACAACTCTCTGGGTAACGGAGAACAACGTCGCTGCTACATTTTAGCAAGGCACTGTCTGAGCACATAACCAATCCAAACTTTTCTTTATTTACATGTACAAGCCCCTGTACCTTCAGACCACTAACATCTGTAAGAAGTGCCAAGAGCGACATGATCTCAGCAGTTGCAGAGCAGCAGTTCACAATCTATAGTCCAGTATTGTGATAAACCACAAGAAATACAAGTACCAAGTCACTCTCCATTCTGCCTTCCCCTGTCCACACACACACACACACACACACACACTGTTCACCAGTTATGTCTTAATTCCTATAGCTTCTTCCCACACAGGTTTGCCATCTCTCAGAAGTACTTATCCCAGCATGCTTTTTCGGACCAAAACCTAAATGCTGCTCTTTTAACGTGACCATTTGGCAAGCAGTAGCTTCTGGTCGTTCTCCTCTGCTCCATCAATACCTGCGGAGTCAGGAGTTGGGTGTTTTCCTACTTCTTACCTGGGAAATAATGCTTTCCCAAGCATAATCTGACAGCTGGGGCAGGTACTGGCTAAAATCTTAGGGGCAGGCCAGAAGAAATGATCTTCTCAAAAAATAGTCCGACTTTTATGACTCACCATCACACACGAACATGTGCCTTTAACAGGCTGTAACCATTGCATATTGAAGCACAACAGCAGAGAGCTCTTGCTACTGAGGGTGAGGAATGTGTTTCAGGAACAAGCTCTGGTTTATGACTTGCCATGATTCATGATGACCTGACACAAGTCATCCCTGCTCCCACTGCCAGGAGTGTCCTTTTGGGACAGGAGAACAGGCAATGAATGAAATTCCTATGTTCTGACTTAAACCCATTATTTCTTGTCCTATTACTGGGCACTACTGAGAAGAGATTGTCTTCTTCCCCTTGACATCCACCCCTCAGATATTTGTATATGTTAATAAGGTCCCCTCTCAGCCATCTCCTTTCAAGACTAAACAGCCCCAGGCACTGCCATCATCAAAGGATGGAGACAGCTTCCCCATGTGCTGCCTGAGCAGCTGAGGAGCTGGCATACCATGCACTAGGGGACAGTTATGTGTAGCTGTGTTTCTGAGACCACTGAGGCTCAGAGCAAGCCCACTGTTATCTCCCACGCCAGTGATGGTGCAGTCCTACACACCACACACAGCTCCATGAAGTTCAGCTAGGTTGGACCTGCTTGCTTTGGCACTGCCTCTCTCACTGAATGCCTCAGCAATGTGCTGGTAATCCTGCAAAATATTTTTGAAGAATTTTACTTCCTGACTTAATCCTCAAAAACCTTCTCTTCTCAGCATAATTCAAGGTCAGGAAAGAAATCAGGCACCACCGAGCTGAAGACCTGGAGGGCCCATTAGGTTGATCTAGTCTTACTTCACAGGAAAACACAGGCCATAACATTTGATCAAGGGATTCCTTTATGAAAGGCTAATAAGTGATGAAGAGAAGTCTAACCTTTTATTAAGGTGCCTGATCTTTATTTAAAGACACAGAGCAATGAAGAATTTACCACAGCTCTTGGCCTACTGTTTGCTAAAAATTCTGCCCCAGGGTTTCACTTTGAATGGTATCAAGGCCAACTGCAAAGCCAAACAGAGAAAAAAGACAACTCAAAACCTGAAGGTGGAATATGTGTACTGACAGAAAAGGAAAAAAAGTAATATGGGGAAGCTTTGCCTTTTAGAGGAGTCAAGAGGTGGCGTCCCTGGCGACAGGGAGGCTGGATTAAAATGATCTCTAAGGTCCCTTCCAGCTTAGTCCAGTCTATGATTCTATGACACACTTTTCTTAATGTGCCCCAGGATCCCATTGGCCCTCTTGGCCACACGGGCACATTGCTGTCCCATGGACAACTTACTTTCCATTGAGACTCCAAGGTCTTTCTCCATGGGGCTGCTTTCCAGTAGGACATCCCCTAATCTGTACTGGTGCCTGGTGTTATTCCTCCCCAGATGCAGGACTCTACACACATCCTTACTGAACTTCATTGAACTGACATGCAAGCCCACAGACAAAATACAAAAACAAACACTGCGACAAGTTGCACTGAAATTCAGACACTGTCTTGGTCCTTTCGCATTTACGTCAAGCTCACATTGATAATAATGTGACTCTCATGTTTTCTTTAATTTAAGGGTAAGAACCATCTACGTGCATGGATGCTACTTAAAATAAAGCCCAGGCTACCCAACTGTCTGGATATGGATTATTAGCCTGAAATCTCCTGTACTATAAGGAATTACAAATCAATAGAGATGCACTGTTATAGTCTCTCCTAGGACTGTTTATGCAACTCCTGATGGTGTGAGTTTCTACTAATTTGATTTTCTGTGGTCATTTTTCAAACACCAGTATTACAAATAAGCTGTAAGAAACCAAGGTTACGTATGTCAAGAACTATGACTTGATAGCACCTGTGTCTACATGTAGTTTAAAATAATGGAAGACCCAATCCTACACATACAGATCTCCCTTTCTCTCTTCTTTTATTTCCGCAGTTCCACAGATAAGAATTTCTCAGAATTTCCTATGAATAGCTTATGATTTACAAATCCCTCCAGGAAAAGCAGAAAAAGTGGACACTAAGCACAGGAAGTATACCCATTTTGAAAAGCAGCTGGGAAAAGGGTACCCATCTTCGAACGATTGCCTTGACAGCTATCCCCAGCCCTCTCACTGCTAACATGCTTCTCAAAAAGTACTAAAAGAAAGCTTTTGCAGCCATGGCTAGTTAAGGGCTTAAGTATTGTAACAAAACACATCATTGTGGGCACTTGGCCCCAAAGAGAGTAGAAAACCTTGTGCCAGACCCCAGGCCACCCTGCACACTATATGGAGGGATCTGGGTGACTTGGATGAAACTTCACTTGAGGAAAGAGCTTGTGGATGCAGGCAAGTAGCAGTGCCTGAGCAAAGCAAGAACCCCTAGTCCCTTCTAAAGCATCAGCACCTGAAGCAGGACCCCGGACAAGCCCTTCCACCCAGATGGATCTAGGCAAAGTGCATTCCTATAGGCATTCTTCAGGATACTGACAAAACCTTTTAGGAAATGAGTGAGCCAAGAGGCAATAATTCCATTATTTATTTAATTTTTTGCAGGTCATTATAGTGGGTTATTTATTATAACCTGGAAGCAAGCCTTTCTTAACATAAATCGGCCCCCCTCTCAGAAAGAGACCCTACTAAGCGGCACATTCTGACCAAGTACTTATTTGTAGTTGGTGTTTGAAAAAATGACTACAGAAAATCAAATCAGTAGAAACTCACACTCCCAAAACAGACTCTACAATCCCACCATGAGCCAGAGAGCACCCTCTGCCAAGGGCCTGGGACACGTACCACCACAGCATGTGTGCTCCATCCTTACATCCATCCTTGAGCATCCCTTTCTGGCAGCAGTGGGAAAAAAATTCATTAGGCTAAATAGTTCTTTTATATGATCAATAGACTAGTTCTTACTGGCACCCTAAATTCACTGATAAACTGAAAAGAGAGCAAGTTAAGAGTGATAAAAGTTCTTTAAACTTCAAGGACAAAAAACAATAAACAAGGTGTCATCTATTTTGGCCAATGCCTGCAACCTGGCCAATCTGGACTCAGTGGATTGTTTTTATAGCTCTCTTCATGGTGCTGCATGGAGTAAAAGCTTTGAAAAGGTTTAGATGGACCAGACATAATTTATTCTTGCTTCATCAGAACATAAATTTTGACTAGGGAGGGATTTAAGGATCTAGGCTTAGGTCCTGTTATCTAGCTTGAGCTAATAATTTCTAATCAAAACAAGGCATCCCCTGCTGTGTATTAAGTTGTTTAAGTTAAAACACTGCAAGAGTGGAGGATTTAAGCTTAACCTCAGTGAACGAGGTGTACACAAAAAAATTATTTGGCCTTGTCGTGCTGCTTTAGGTCAGTCTCATGAAACTCCTCATCATCATCCAGACAAAGCCACAAGAAGAGTATAAAGCTATATTATCTGTCTCCAAGCATAAGATAGGGGTAAATTGATACTCACTTCACATGCTTTCATAAAGCTCCTGTGAAAGCATGAATAGGTGCTTTGAGAAGATGGAAGGCAATTGGAACCCTGAAAGCAATCCAAAATTCACTTTTGATTATACCTTTGTTGTGTGTGTGTTCTGAAAATTTTACACTAAAGAAACAGAAGTGACCCAACTGGGCTTGCTTCTTCAGCTCAGCTATTCTATTCACCTTTTTATCTGCCTTACAAGTGCCAATTTAAAACATGTGGGTCACACACAACTGACTCATAATGAAGAGATGACATTCAGATCACATTGTATTTATTAAGGTAATAAAAAGACTCCACTAACCAGCGTCTTCCTAATTTTGAGGAGCACTGCAAATTGTTCATCATCCTACCTGCCCCCTCTAAAATTAACTGGACAGATCCTAATCTCACTACTACTCCTTTCTGATTAAGACTGCAGAAACAAATGCTTTGTCGATTTTGGCACAACGTGTCATGACCGCAGCACTAAAACCTTTCTGTGGCACTTTCCCAGGTAATATTCTTCAGATACCTACTAAACTTCACTCAGTCAACTTCCAATTATCTCCCTACCTTTGAGAACTTACTCATTTCCAAAATCATGTATTAATATGAAAGACACCTTGGTTTATCTAGTCGACACAGCAAAACAGCAGAAGTATGAAGTAGGCTCAATAGACAAGAAGCACTCGAAAGTCAATTCCTTTTTCTGCTTCAATGTTTAGGGGTTTAGTTCTAGAAAACAGGACTTTGCAAACAGGCACCTATACAAGAGTCCACAGGAGCTGCATGGGAGAGACACGTTCAGCTCTAAAACTCCAAGAAAGCTCTCTGCACTGAGTCGTAGCAGGAAGGGTAGCGGGGTGATCTATGAAACCAAGACCAGTTTGAGCACCTGGCCCCCCCGACAGCCCTGGTGGTCACTGTACAATCCTATATGAATTGTGACTTTCCAAGGAGCAATCCAAATGAGCAAGAAAACATAGCCAGAAAGTGGGAGTGCCTCACCATCAGAGCATTTAGCACATACAGATAAACACATATATGGGGAAGTAGTTTGACTCTTTTGACATAGAAAGCACAAGTTGGCTTTACTTGTATTACAACTCCATCCATCAACCGGGGCTGAGTGTGTTGGAAGGGATACACCTCCTGCTAAATATCAAGGGGAGCTCCACCTTCTTTGTGCTGCATGTGCTTTCACGTCTAGGCACGTCTTACAGCCGTACCACAGAATTCCAGATGATCTTGCATTACTGCATTTCACTGTGCCTTGGAGGTATTACCAGAAAATTAGACTTTAAGGCTGACCTGAATAACTAGAAAGTGGTAATAATAAGAAACTTTGTAGATCAGCTTGGAAAAGCTCTTACCATGGAGACTGTATGGGCAGTGTGGGCAAAGCATGTCAGAAATAATCATACATGAAAAGGAAGGCATGAATATCTGGAGGATGGGATACAAAGCAAAAAGAAGCATTAAAAAGGCCTTTTAAAAATAAAGGTAAGACCTTTCTTCTTTACAAGGTAGAAAAAAGTATTCAGGAAGGGGAGATAAGGTTCGGTTACTGTATAATGCAGACTTCCTGGGTTGCTAGATATCTGCTAAACGAAGTGAGACAGCAAGAATGTTAGAGATGCCCGAGAGGAGCTGGTTACAGCAATTAAGGTCTGAGGTGATGAACTCAGCATCAACCATCTAAAAAATTTTACAGACAGCTCAATGAAGACATCTGCTCAGGGTACAGCTGCAATTCAAACAGCTAACAAGATGTTTGGCTACTCAGTAAATGAGATGGTGAATAATACAGAAAATATTCACCCTTTATACCAATCAGTGATGAATTTTCCTCTGGCATAGTGTCCATGCCCCTCCCAAGCTCTAAAAGATCTTACAGAGACATGTGGAGGTCATAGAGTAAGAAGGAAAATAAACAAGAGGGGGTTTGCCCTCTTGTCCTGTAAAGCAGAGGCAGGGACTGTCACAGGAAAAGATTGAAAGGAATGAGATTTGTTTATCTCAGAAAGGAAACAGATAGGAAGGGACACAGTAAGATAAAATACCAAATACTCCAAAGAAGTATCTGACACTTCTCTTTGCCTTGCTGCATAACCCAAGAATAAAGGAATGTTCAATGAAATGAAGAGCTTATGTATTCAAAGCTGATCAAAGGAAATTCTCTTTCACATAACATGTAATTGGACAGTGGAAGATATCACCACAGGAAGCACTGAGGTCAAGAACTATGTAGGATTCAAAGAAGGATTGGATGGCTACATGGATCACAGGAATATCCAGTCAGAACAATTATGCTAAACTTTGAAAGAAGTTAAAAGACAGGCTTTCAGAGTTTAAGCCAGTACCTGACTATGGGAGAATTAAAATGAGGTTTCTAAGAGCGATAAATTATCACACATCTTTCTAGTGTTATTTAAATGGATACAGCTCTGGCACCACCTGTAGTAAATCAGGACAGGGCATTTTTACCCCAACACAGTTTCCTTTAACATAGGGTGGCTATGACTGTGGAGCTGCATCCACATAGACTTGGAGTGACAGGGTTCGCTACCTTCCTCACGTCACGTCAGAATCAAGTTTAGTCTTGCTTGCTCCTTTTCACTGTCTTGCATTCCCTTTTACAGAAAGAACAAAACTTGATTACGGCCTAAGCTTAATCCACAGCAAGTAGCTCTCTGTTAGAGTGCTTGTGCATATGAGCCTCTTATTTCCTTACAACACACCTCTAAGAAGTAACCTTTTCTGATAGAAGCGGTATATTGTCTTCTCTGGCCATGGTGTTAAAAGAAAGGAGCCCAAGCTTTCTACAAAGGTCCATGTAGTTAATCCGTACGCTCTAAACCATTTCTACCAGCTTCAGGACCGCAGGGCTAAGCAGGAGTTTCGGGCTCCATCCAGCTCAGCCCAGCTGCGGTGGCAGCAGTTCTGTATCTGCATATGTCAGTAAATTTACTTCAAGTACCTCTCTGATGCCTACATAACCAAGCACAGATTTTCTGATGGGCTTAGGACCCTGTCTTGGGTTACAATATGTAACCAAA
>NW_009730091.1:0-133853 GCF_000703405.1 Apaloderma vittatum | reverse complement strand
TGTACTGTTTGCTCTTTTATATGGGTCTGAACCATGGGCCATCTCCTGCCACCACCTGCAACTCCTCCAACGCTTCCATCAGAGCTGCCTCCGTACAATCCTAAACATCCACTGGACTGACTACGTGACTAACGTCACTGTCCTTGAACGGGCAGGGGTCACCAGTATTGGGGTCATGCTGCTGAGGACGCAGCTGCGCTGGGCAGGGCACGTCTCCAGGATGGAGGATCACCGCCTCCCTAGGGTTGTGCTCTGTGGTGAACTCGCCACCAGCTGCCGCAACAGAAGAGCCCCAAAGAGCTCTTCTGAAACAAGGACTCTCTGAAACAATACCTCAGTTTTGGCCATATTGACTACCATCAGTGGTCAACTCTGGCCTCCAACTGGGAGATGTGGAGACACACCATCCATAACGCTGCTGCCTCCTTTGAGAACACATGTAGAATTAGTCTCCAGGAGAAAAGACACGCAGAAAGAACTGTGCCTCGCCAATACCACCTAAGGAGACTTGCCGCTGTGCCTTTTGCAACCGGACCTGCCTATCCCACATTGGCTTTTTTAGCCATCAGCGCGCTTGTAGCAAGTGTGGGTAGAGCCCTTCCCATATCTTTGTTCACCAAGCCTAGCCATGATGATGATTAGTAAGTCAGAGGTTCAAAACAAAGGAGAAAAATGAGCACAAAAACCACACTACAAAAAAGCCCAACCCAAACCCTAGAGTTCTACTCTCTTGTTAACAAAAACGGATGACTTGGCCTCCAGCTGTTCCTTCAGCACTACCTCACTCAAATCCCTACTGAAACAAAGCCCTGGAGACAAACCCTATGAGCTAACTACTCTGTAACTTGACTCTCTTTAGTTTCATCTGACTAAAAACTATACCCTGGAACCCCACAGCCAATTTCATCCCTTTTCTGTGATCCAGCAATACTTTGTACAATCATGATACTTCTCCTTGGATTTGTACCGCATTTTCCTCTTTCTCTCTCATTATTGGTATTAATCCCCCTCTTACTTTCTCCTGCATAGCTATATTGAGCTTTTATTTCCAGCTACATAGTTGTAAAGTAAACCTTGATTTTGTGTCTGGTCAGTGAACCTCATGACTGTTCTGTTTAATATACACTCTGTTTTTTGTGGTTGCCACTAGACTCATTGTTTTACATCTGTTTGCATTAAAGTGTGTTTTTCACCGAATGACTCAGACACTTAAAAGATCCCAAATCCCTCTGAATAGAGTAGCATAAATTCTGAAGCATTTGCTAGTCCCTTCCTCTAACTTCTGTATCGCCAGCTAACATGTACTATGATCTTACATCTTGTATTCTCATTCAAATTATTTACATATGTATTATTAAAAAGATCAGTCCCCTGGAGTATGCTACTAGTAATCTATTTCCAGATAGAAAAATTATAGTTTGCAGACACTGTATGTAACATGTTCTGAGATATTTTTCAAGCCAACAGGCTATTTTTGCTCCTCAGACCATGACTCCATGGTTTAACCACTAAGCTCCTTTATGAAACCTTATGATTTGTTAAGGTGTCACTAATTCACCTAGTTTCAATTTTCACAGTATTCTTTTCTTGATGAAAAAATAGAACACTGTCATGAAGCATCTGAAAAGTAGGAATTCTGGGCATAGAATACGGGCTTATTTCTCATGATTCCTGATTTTTAATTTACAACATATTTTCACCCAACTACCAATAGCAAAAATACAAATAAGCTATTCAAGGGAACCCCAAACACACAAGTATTCAGTGTTAAATTCAGCTCTCCAGTCCTCTTTGCTCCCTTTGTCCTGAGTTAGGGTCTTACTAATTTTTCCTTTAAAATCATCAGCATTTCTGTATCTGACAGTTGGCAAGTAGAAAGGGAAATGGTTTTAAAGATCAAATTAAGCAAACCTGATTGAATAATTCAGATTTGCCATGGGACTCAATTATTTCTATTAGAAACCCTTATTTTTCACAGCAATAAGAAGTTATTTTCTTTGGCATGCAAATAATTCTTTCACTTCTGGAAATGTTGAAGTAGTTGTTCCCTGCGGTTTTACCTGTTAACTCTTTCCTATTTTTCCTGAGGTTTCACCTGCTAACTCTAACCATCAATGATGACAGACACTCAGAGTAAAACAGACAGGACACACTTCCCTCTTTGCTATGAAAAGCACAATATAAATAGAATTGTAAACTCAAACCACTACAATGTTTAAATAAACCTGTCAAAAATCTAGATGGCTTCTCTTATAATAGAGATGCTTCTCGCACTTAGCATTAAGTGCATTTTAAGGATACAATTAGCCCTGCTGCAGAAAGCCTACATAACCATACGCAATGCCAATGTGCCAACTAGCTGGATGTCACCACTGTCTCCATGTCTCTTTGGAGCAGAAGATCAAGGTTAAGAGCGACAATGTCAATAAACTGAGGTGTGTCAGCATCACCCTTAACCACCCAAAACCTGGGGCCACAGTAATGCAGAACCACCCCAGACAATGAGTGAACTCATCCACCACTGAGGAACTGCTGAGCTCTGTACAGAGGGTTGCAATTCCTCAATCCTAGGCAGCCTGCAGGATCAAGTCCACTCAAATACACCCTGCGACCACTCTCGGGTGGATCCCATCTGGCCCCATAGACTTATGAGTGTCCATGAGTTTCTCCTCCTGCTCTGACTTGGTGCCTTTACAAAACCAGTGTTGTGGGGAGCTTCTGCTGGTCTTTGCAAAATGATGATTTGGGCTTAGAGAAAGGCTTCTTGCGTTCTCTCAGCTCCATCACCTGCTCAGTCAAAATAAGGTATGATGGTCTCCACAGTAAATTCAAGAAAAATGTTTAAAAATCTCATTTAAAAAAAAAAACAACCCCAAACCCCATTCCATAAATTCAGGACATGACTATTTTGAAACACATGATGCATGTTGTGAACTACAGCATAAACCTTAGCTACCAGAGTTTCCTCCGACTCCCAAAACACCCGTTTGAAGGTAACAACTTTGTAGTGCATATTATTTGTCTTAAAAACATTAAAGAATTGGCAACATGGTGAGAATATGGACCAGACTTTTCTTCCTCCAAATAAAAGGTCAGCTCTCTTTTTTGTTTTTTTGGCTGCTGGTGCTGACTCCTGATTACTGACAGTCAAACGTTCCTTCTGAATTAAAATTGTGCCAGTTCAACATCATTTCAGCTCCAGATTTTTCTTGTGCAAATTTAAACCAAGCATCTGATCATGAAAATAAAGACCAAGGAAGAAAACCTAACCAGAGTTAGAAGAGGTCAGGTTGAAGAATACACAATATTATCTAGGGGATGGATAGATTAGATATATAGATTAGATAGATAATACTTTACTAAAAGGTGTATCAATTGCAAAGTTGGAAAGATCTAGGGTGATACTACAGAAAGAAAACAGCAGTGTAATTAGACATCTCTGGACTATTCATGAAGTCTCATTTTCTCTGAAAACAGAAGGCAAAAAGCATTGCTGTCTGCTCTGATGCTTCCCTTTACAACAAATTTATAGTTTAGCATTTGGCAAAGGCAAGCTTCCACAGAACAAGGGAAGAAGTAGTCTTACATAGATGGGCACGCATAACCACCACAATTTCTGCTGCCAGGCAGGGGCCACCAAATGTTCAACTGTTTAATAAAACAATGTTGAAAGAAAGCGAGTGGTATTCTACCTATGACATAAGTTCTGCACAATATGTGCTTTTCCTTCTTAGAAAAGCATTCTTAATATACAATTAAGGCCTGGAAAGGTTAAGAAGGACTAGGACTGACTATTCAGCTTCACAAGCTATAAAACTAAATATAATTATGACCTTGGTGATGAGTAGCAAGAAATTAAAGGGTGGCAACACGGAAAGATCAGCTATAAAACAATAAGTCAGTTCAAAGACAAAATTTAAGTAAAACCTCTGTTCTCATTTCAGACTCTCTCCTGGAGAAGCACAAACAACAATGACAAAATCTATCACATACAGAAACATGCTGTGTCCTGCTGCAGGACTCCTGAGGAGAAGACCTGACCAAAGCCAGAACTCCGAAGTGCCAGAAGGTTAACGCCAAACATCCTACACTTTGAAGAACCTTCAGCCTTCTCTAACAGAAAAGAAAGCTTAAGAGAAAGAAACTGGAAGCTCAGAATGCTACTAGGCCTGCCCTGGAAGGTGGGAGTAGGTGGGAATGTTTCATCTTTGTTTCTAAATCAAGATGTCAGTAAGCTTGAGGTGCCTTCCTCCACCATTCCAGTTGCTTAGTCTCACCTCCCAGGTATACTGGCACCGAGTAACTCTGGGTGCACCGGCAGGGTATTCTTCTGTACTAACATTACCAAGGACTGAAATGAAACACAGCAGCACATGATGTAGGATATTTAGAGGTGAAAGTGGGCTTCTCTACTAGCACAGAGACACTAGCACTAACTTTAAATCATCTTATGTGTTGGGTGAATGAAAAGCATTACGACACCAGTGTGGGTTAACTAAGTCTACAGCACAGGCTTCATCAGGCAGCATGGCAAAGAAGAACATTTCTTCTCTCTCTCTATTTATATAAGCAGGTTTTATCCCCAGTGTGACTTGAAGCCCCCTTTAAAAGCTCAATTGTCTTATGTGTTAAATGAGTTGCCTGCCCAAAGTAATACCAAATAACAGAAGAAGTTGAGAGGTATATATACTCCATGTCTATCACTAACAACTGTGAAGATATGGGATCCTTGACTGACGAACACAGCAATTTCCTTCGTGCTATGGTACATCAGGTAGAGATTTACTTGATTTTAAAGCATATGAAAACAGCACATGAAGACCTTGAGGAGGAATTTGAAATTATGTAGGGTTTGATTAATGGGCTAGAAAGAGAATTTTAGCTGTTGAAGCCTGCAAAGATTGAAAGTATGATTTGGGAATTAGGGATATCAAAATAGATGAGTTTGGACTAATCAAGGAAGGAGCTAATTAGCATAGAAAGAGCACAGCTTTTAGCAACAGACACAAGGGCATGCAAAAATGCTTGTTAACTCTTAAGATGTATTTGCAAGTCTGAGTTAAAAACCTATTTTTCCTCAGGGAATAGTGCCCTGAATCCCCTTTTAAAATTAACCCATTCTACTATTTTAAAAATAATAGGCGTTACACTACGGCCTTACTTTTGCCTGATTGTGAATTGGAGTAAGAGAAATTTTGGCACACAAGATGCTCCACTTATGTGGAGACCCAGGATGGCTCCAGTCTGACCAGCAAGTTGCTTCTGTACTCGTACTGGAAAGGGGACTCTTTGTCAGAGCAAGAGATACAGAGGCAGAGATTATGATTTTACAGGAAAAGAGGACACTATGAGTGCCAGATCCCTTTTTAGAGCTCTGCTGAAGGGCCCTCAACGCCAAATTCCTGACATAGACCCTTCATGCCAAGCTAGAATTCTAAGGTTCAGCATGAAGAAAACATTCTGTTAGTGACTCTTCTTGGAAAAGTGATATTGATCTAGTCAGTGTTATGGCCTGATCTATAATATACACTGGGGTACTTTCAGTGAAACTATTGGGGCCTGCCTAGAAGCATGAACTTGCTCTTAACCTCTTTTTCTCTGTGCTGCACTATGAGGCAGACCATGATCCCTATGCCAGTTCAAGCGGGGCCTGCAAGCTTCACTTACGGGCTGGCCTCTGTCTTATACTTAGGCCCAGCTACTGTAATTCAACTGTGATCGGAAATGGTAAGTTGTTTCCTCATCTCTTCTGTGCAAAGGAATGCAAGCACTGAAAGCTGCAGATAATTGCAGGAATGGACAGAAGGAAGATGAGGGATGGAGAAGGAAAAAATCAAGCAGGGGAGAAGTGATTTCCAAAAACCAAGCGTAAAAGGTATTCACACTCACCTTCTTCTGTCACTACTTACATCTCATCTTAGCCCAATATAACCAGGAGAAGACCAACAACTGTACAAACATTATATTCTGCATCTACTGCTATTGTGCCGAGTTCGCTTGCTGTCTGTAAGAGGCCTAAATTCAGAGGTCTGCTCAGTACAGGCCATGCAAAAGGAGATCCAATGACATGGTATTAAAGAGATTAGCTTGCCAAAAAAAAAAAAAAAGGCAAAGTGCTTAGTCAGAGCAGAAGTCTCTCCTTCAAAGTTATTTACTGTCTTCTGGATTAGGAGTGTATTTGTTATAAAATCCGCTGTGTTCCCCCTCCCCTATCCTTCCCCTACTCTTGTTCATCCTGTGGTTTGTAACAGTTTGGAAAACTTCAGGGGCATTCCTAAGTGGTTACAGATGTGTAAAGGATGCACACTACAAGCCACTTCATCAAGAGGATGACATAACTCTGCATGCCAGCTTCAAAAGTAGCTCATTTAATACTCAACTTGGAGACACAATTGTCCCAGACTTGCTGTGTGCCTGTTGAGAGTGATGGGATTATAACAGCAGCTGGCAAGAAAGCTCACAGCATTATTCAGTCTTGAGTTCCCTCTTCCTCTGTGGAGCCATTTGATCCTTAATCTCTTCTATGAATTCTTAACCCTTTTGATGTACTTCTCCCCTTCACCAAGCTTTACACGCACATCTTTACACCAAAATATGGGTGAAGGCTATTACTAAGATGTCACAGTTGCACATTTTTTCTGAACAGTATTTGTAAGTACTTGTCAAGCACATATTTGGATGAAGAACCATCTTAACATGTAGTTTAAGACATTATGTACAGAGAAATAATGTTTTAAAATCTATTGCACTGCTTTTCCTGAATCAGACTGTGTAACTGGAAAATGTTAGCATGATGCTGCATGGTACCTGTGAGAATACAAACAGTTCCCTGTATTGCAGTAGTATCTGCCATGTGCTTTCCACACAGAACAAAACACCACTACCGCTTAAAAAGACTCTAAGACAATAGTTGTTAGGGGACTTTTGCTCTGTCTGTTACTCTGTCACTGTTCTGTTGGGATGCTCTGGCCAGGAACTACTTCACTTTCAGCAGTGCCTTATGTAATTGAAAGGTAACAACAACTTGCTGCGTATGATCACGTTTCTTTCCCATATGAACTGAGATGACGAGGCACTACCATGACAGCTTGCAACAAGAGGTAGCTTGTACAAGGAAGATAACACTGTTTAAAGACAAAAGCAAAAAAACCCCACAACCCCCCCTCACCAGATGGGGCTCTGAGCAGCCTGATCTAGTGGGGGATGTCCCTGCCCACGGCACGGGGGCTGGAACTAGATGATCTTTAAGATCCCTTCCAACCCTGACAATTCTATGATTCTAACCCAGTGGTTTGAGAATTAGTCAAGAAAGTGCCAGTCTCAGATAAGGAGATGGTGGAACTGGACTGAAGAGAAGTGAAAACTGCACAAAAGGTTATTGACAACATTATAGTGACTAAAGAAACAACAGGAAAAAAATCATGGGGTGAGTATTTTGTGAAGCAGATAGGAAAACCCATGTGATTTGCTAGATGTCAGAGAAACCAAGAGCTAACTAAATAAAAGAAGGTGAATGGATGCAAGGGAGTTTGAAACACAGCAAACAATATGGGTTGCTTGTTTCTTGAGGTTTTTTTGGGGTGAGGGGAAGAAGTGGTGGGGCAGGGCAAGACTGATGGAAGAAGCAGAAGAGAACAATCCTGAATGCTGCTGATGGCAGAAAAACAGACAGAGTGGCTACAACAGATCTTGATTTCTCCTTCCCTTAAAGATCTCGCATTAAGTGAAAGCAAATACATGGATATCAACACTAACAAACGCATAGACAACAGATGGATGGGAAAATAACTTGGAACTGAAGGAGTAGTTCAAGGCTGGAAAAAGGGACAGACAGCGATAAAAATGACCTTGAGCTACCACTGGTGAAATTCCTCTAGAGGAAGAGTATTACAGCTGAATTACATTATTTCAATACTGTCATTAAAATATCCCATTGAAATATTTCTTAACCAGATATGTTATTCATCACAGGGATTTCTTTTTTAACCACCTGATCATTGGTACATAGACCCTTATAATTCCTTTCCCCCCATTCTCATGTATTTACTCAGTTCCCACTATCAGAAAATCCAATAAATCTTTATTGAGTTAGACTTATAAATGAACACATCTCTTCTCCAAGTAATACATTTTAACAATTTAGATGGAAGCTCTGTACTGCATCATTTCTTTGACTTCAGTGGATGATGCAGTGGGCTGGAAAGCTAATCTAGATGGGCTTAAAAATGACCACATTTCTGTGACTATACTACACTCTAGTATTCAGTTTGGCATATAGGGTGTGTATGAAAACTTGCACTTCCCATCCCCCTGCAAATATTTCAAGGGTTGTATCGTCTTGCACACGGCACTGTAAGTAGCACTATCCAACTTGACACATGTACCTAAGTCATGAAAGAAATTACACACAGCACTGCAAGCTATTGTTTGAAGGCAAATATGCAATTATAGTAACAGTCATATTGCAAAGCACACATACAATGTCAGAATTAAAGTCACATTAAAACCCACCCAAGCCTTATAGGCACACTGCTCAAGCCCAAAGCAAGATTCTGCAGAAAAGCTGATGGCCATTTGGAATCTTTTAACCATAAGAATTCAACAAAGGAGATTTAGATTACCCCAGAGTGGGAAATCCCCAGCTTTCCAGTGAGAGGCAGAGAAAGGTCACAACCTGTTACTCTATAAAATCACAGGAATAATTACTTTAACATACTAACATTCCCAGCCTCTAAGCCTTCCAAGCCTCAGTCTCCAACAACAAAAGCATCCACCTTCCCAGGTAAATGTGAAAAATATTCTTAATGGAATCAATTTGGCTAAAAATATCCCTATCAAGTGTTTTAAAGACCATATCTGATAAATGCTATGTGGTAGAAAGCATATATTGGCACCCACACAAGATGATAATCAGGAAATCTTCATTGCGATAGAATTCATGGTCTTGCTTTATGACCTTAAGATGGATTTCAAACCCATCACTGCCTGAAGGCTAAAAAAAACCAAAAAAACTTAATTTGAGCTGCTGGCCAATATACATCAGAAGGAGTAAGTTCCACATTTGGAAAAAAAATACACAGAGGAAGCCTCTTTCGACGTCTGATTTAAGAAACTCTACAAACGGGTAGACCATAGGAGACTGGTTGGGCTCTGGAGTACAGAGGAAGCCTCTTTCGACGTCTGATTTAAGAAACTCCCCCCAAACGGGTAGACCATAGGAGACTGGTTGGGCTCTGGAGTGCTAAACCCTAAGTTCAGAGTGTGGCAAAGGGCTCTGCAAATCACTGTGATGATCAGGACACAGAAACGTAGCCAAATTTTAGACAGATTGATTTCTTGAGACAGCACTAGTTGCTTTTTATGCTTCATAGCTGAGTTCTGGCACAGACATTTAAAACTTTCCAAACTGTTTAAGAGATTACACAAATGGGCAGTAGTAGCTAAGTCAGGAGAAAGGCCTCTATCTCAGTAATGTATTCTGCTGCG
This sequence comes from Apaloderma vittatum, assembly GCF_000703405.1. NCBI lineage: Eukaryota > Metazoa > Chordata > Aves > Trogoniformes > Trogonidae > Apaloderma > Apaloderma vittatum. The sequence goes on along the minus strand of NW_009730091.1, from coordinate 124,367 downwards.
ATAAATTCCCTTTCAGTGAGGCTATGACTCCTGTCCTAGTTGAGTCCCTTTGGACAAAAAAAGAGAATGGAAGGAATCAAAGCAAGGAACTTGCTGAAACGACTCTTCAGGGCCTTTCCTACAGTGTTGGCACTCAAAGCTGTACCTGGGCTCCAGGAAGTCTTTAGTCACAGCAACGCTAATTAACTGATGGCACTTTGGAAAATGCCCTTCGATCCCCTGCTGTGACTGCTGGCCTGCTCACAAAACGTCTCCAAGTTCTTTCTGCTCTTTTGAAGCCCTACTGGAAATTGCACCAGAGTCTGGGGCAAGGCAGCAGCTTTCCTTGGATGAGACCTTCCCCGAGGTGGTTAACAGGTGCAGGAGGCCCAGGGATCCATCGAGAAGCAGGATCCTGTGGCCGCCAGCCCTTGTGTGAAGCCAGCTGAAGAGAAAAAGGAGGCAAACTTGAAGCTGCAGAAGCTGCTCCTCAGCTGCCTCTGAGCAGCCAGAGAGGAAATGGCATATATCCAAAACATACAAGTAAACAGAAAAAAATCTTATCTACAGAAAGATGCAGGTACTTCAGTAGAAATTAAGTTTTGAAGCACTGTATGCCCTCCGAGCATAGACAAAAAGCAGGTGGTGGGCAGCAACCACTGAAATGGAACGAATGTGGCTGCACCCAAGCGCACTCACGCAGGCACGTGTGCCAGGTCACTGGCTGTACGTACCTGGGCAGCAATGAGTAGAGAAGCTGGAGGAAAGCAACTGCGCCATCGAGAGTGTGCTTGGGGCAGATTTTAAGCACTGGGGGCCTCTCTGTATACCAACAGGGAAGCCCACAAGAGGCAGAATACAAATTGCAACTGATTTTGTTCCAGCCAAAGCTAGCAGCCAGCAGAGGCTTCCAGGGACTCACACACACGTGTTCAGACTCACTGTACTGAGGCTGAGCAAAGAGCATTCCTTATGCTGCTCTTGACAGGAGCAAATGATTAAAATTCAAGTTTCCCAAGAGCGGCAAAGCCAGCCAGAGGCTACTGACCCAGACGCAGCTATTGAAAGACAGCAGGTGTGAGCAGATCTCGCTGCTCTTTATTGCTAAGTCACACATTAGCTAATGTTTGAAGATAGTAGCATCGAGGGTGAGTGGGGCTGAAAGGAGCAAAAATAACACTGGATGTAAACAATAGCTTTAAAAAAAGGGAGCATGAAATAACATATTACAAGTCTCAGCAGTTTGCCCTGAGTTTTTGACCACTACTGCTCAGGGAGATACTTTCCATACTAAAAGATACGGATTTATGACAAGCTAGTAATTAAACTGTTTGAATGAGCAGTGAACTTCTGCACACTGTTGTTTTTCTGCCACTTTCAACATAATTAATGCCAGTGTCATGCGTGACTGAGTCTATCCTTGCTTGACTGCTGGGCTGCCTTTTCCTAGTTCCCTGTTTTTGTGACCTACATCTCCAAATGTCTGCCAGTTCCCCAAATTCAAAATCTCTGGTCTGTTCATGTATTCTCTTACAGGGCAATAAGAAAAGCTTACGATGTACCAGTCAATTCATTTAAAGCAGCTCTGCTTCTGCTGCTGAGACACAGCTATTTAACAAAATAGCAGCCAGTTCAGAATTTAAGCAATTAATCTCCTTGTTCGTGAGAATTACTGAGTGCCTCCTGGTTTATCATTAGCCATACCTAGGTGCCTGTATTACATCCAACAGGAAAAGACTGATAGTCAGAGTACTTACATACTTCAAAGTGCTATTCAGGAAAGCTGCTTTAAACTTTGGAAGTGCTATTGACAAACTTTGTTAAATTTCAAATTCACACTCCCTTCCCTGCTTTGTATGCACTGATTTATTGAACGTGCAAAGCAAAGAAACTACTCCAAAACCCAAAGGACATATAACTACTACACATTATTATCACTGCTAATGTCAAATTCTTCCATTTTCAGCTTTTGCTCTATGGTTTTGACCTTACTAGACCTCGTTTTTACACCAGCTCACTTTTAACAATTTTTCAGATATTCAAATATTTGAAGATAATTGAATTGAGATAAAAACACGACCTATGCTGAAGCTGTTTGTCCTTCGGGGGAAAAAAAATCTTGCTTTTTTATATATTGGTAAAGTAACAATCAGATTTCAAATGTTTGTTAAAATATAGTTAATTGTTACCTTATTAAATTATAGTTAATTGTTACCTTATTGTTATTAAAGTGTGCACCCGGCTGCCTTTAAAATTCAAACTGCTTTAGTTCTAGGTGAGATTGTTCTTTAAGATTATAGATTACAGCCAGCAAAAGTGAGGATTCTTCTTTGGTCAGGGATTATCCACATTGGCTTTACTTTTTTATGTAACATGGACATATCAAGCTCATATTCAAATCAGCTTCATACAAATAGCAACTGCTACTACTAAAAATCACAACTGAAAAAAACACTGATCAGAGAATTCTAGGATCACATGAAGTGATGGGAATGCTTTTACAGGCAGTTACAGGGATCCAATATCAGGAAGAGAACTAGAGACTAAACTCCTCGGGATGTGAGCCAGTTTACTTCACGTGGCCAGCATATCTGACTTTCTGTACATAGCACAAATGGTTAAACTACCTATAGACAATTGCTTTTGAAAACCCAGACTCGGGTTACTCTTAGGACACTGAATGGTACACCTACAGCTCTTGTGCTCCATTTTGAGGCTGGACATTTGGAACGTGAATAATGCCATTAACCCAGGAGAATTAGGTAAGCCCCGTGGTTTTTCGATGACTTAGTTTTTGTCTGCACTAATTTTACCTCCAAATCTGCATGTCTGAAACTCCACACTCTTCAAGTCTGCTTAAAGTGATTACGTCTTTTCAGTAAATCCTGGATTGTTCTTTCTCCTGGCTGCAGAGCTGTCTGCCTGCAATTTCTCAAAAGAGCGCCAGGATTTCATGTCCATTGGCCCCTTTTTTTTAAAGCCCTGCAGAAATGAGAGCTGCTGCAGCTGCCAGGGTTTATTTACACACATTCCTGCCTCAAATTGAATTAATGAGCATAATTTAACTCAGGCAATGTCCTCCACAGCTCTTGTTTCTCTTTGCCCTTCTTGACATTTCTTTCTCTCACACAACCCCTCTTGTAGTCTGTCTTAAAGCAGTATCTAAACTGATTCTGGTGTAAAAAGTAATTGCAGATGCATGAACTGATAAACTTGTATGTATCTGCTTCCAGCCTGCTGTATGGAAAGCCCAGGATCTTCTTAATGAGTATGCAAAAGGTTAACTTGAACTTATTTCCTCTGTTCATCCAAGTTTGCCAGTTTAGCAACAAGCTTCCACAATTTAATCACTTACAAAAGATGCAACCTTGGAAAGAGCTCTGATGCAACAGATGAGAGCAGCTGACGCTACAGCATATCTACAGTTGTTAACCCTCACAGGCTATATTTAGCAAGTCCTCTCTACACAGGTCTCCTTCCCATTTCTGCCTTGAGAAATCTGAAATTCTGCATCCATAGCATAAGGGGTCTGTCCCACCACTAAGGAGCTCTGTGGATACTATACAGACACGTCACATACCGCAAGTCCCTGTTACGCTCAGACACAGACCAACACAGCACTTCCCATGTTATGTCAGAGAGAGAGCACAAAACTATTTCTCCAAATATTCACACCCATGTGGCTAAAAAAGACCCTTCTCCCCTCTATTATCACCCTGTACAATGTGTCTCTCCCACACACTGTGTATGTTACATGAGACTTGAAACAAAAACCATATACTTCTAGTAGAAGAGTGTGGGAGAAAAGGAACTAAATCCTTGAATGATAAATACATTTGCTACATCAACGCTTCACTAGCATCACAAAGAACATTGCTGGCAACAGATGGGGGATACCTGTCTCAAAGGAGGAAATGGATCTTCGCACAGGAGTTAGCAGGGCTCATTGGCAGAGCTTTAAACTAGATTTGAGGGGAGAAAGGGATAAAACTAAGCTCACTAGAGATAAACCTGGGGATGGCACACCAGCATTTCAGGGATGGCATGCTAGCAAGGTCCTTTGGTTCGTTATCTCGGTGGAGGCAGAGGATGAAGATCCATGTGGCAGCAAAAATGTACAGGTTACCAATGTGTTAGAAACAACAAAAGTGCCTGAAAATGGTCATGTAGGAATTAGAGTTTCTCACCCCCAAAAGGTGGTGAGATCAACAGTTCAACTGAAGTGCATTTACACCAATCCATGCAGCACAGGCAACAAACAGGAGGAGCTGAAAGCCACTGCACAGCAAGAAAACTATGACATAGTTGCCATCATACAAACATGGTGGGTTGACTTGCACAACTAGAGTGCTGCACTGGAAGGCTCTAAACTCTTTAGAAGGGACAGGCAAGGAAAGGGAGGTGGTGGGGGAGCCCTGTGTGTTAGGAACTTTTTGACTGTCTAGAACTTAATGAAGGTGATGATAGAGTTGAGTGTTCATGGGTAAGAATCAAGAGGGAAGGCCAACAAGGCAGATATGGTAGGGGTCTGCTATAGATCATCCAATCAGGATGTAGAGGCAGATGAAATATTCTATAAGCAGCTGAGAGAAATCTCACAACCACAAGCCCTTGTTCTCATGGGAGATGTCAACTTAGCACACGTCTGCTGGAGATACAGTACAGCAAGAGGTTCCTGGAGGGAGTGGAAGTGACTGTTCTCTCACAGCTGGTGAGGGAGACAACTAGAAAAGTTGCCCTGCTGGACCTCGTTTGTGGACAGAGGAGGTCTTGTGGGTGATATTGGAGTTTTCAATTCTCAGAGAAGTAAGGAAGGGAGTCAGCAATCTGCTACTTTAAATTTTGGGCAGGTAGACTTTGGCCTGTTTAGGAGTCTGGTTGAGAGAGTCCCTCAGGAGGCCATCCCAAAGGGCAAAGGAATGCAGGAAGGCTGGATGTTCTTCAAGATGGAAATCTTAAAGGTATAGGAGCAGGCTGTCTCCACGTGCTGAAAAATGAGCCAGCAGGGAAGAGGATCAGCCTGGCTGAACAGAGAGATTTGGCTAGAACTCAGGAAAAAAAAAATAAAAGAAAGAGAAAGTTTATGACCTTTGGAAGAAGGTGCACGCAACTCAGGAGGAAAAGGATGCTGTGAGGCTATGCAGGGAGAAAATTAGAAGGGCCAAAGCCCAGCTAGAACTTAATCTGGTTACTGCCATAAATGACAAAAATATATCTAGAAATACATTATTAGCAACAAAAGGAGGGCTAAGGAGCATCTCCATCCTTCACTGGATGCAGGAGGAAGGATAGTGACAAAAGATGAGGAAAAGGCTAAGGTATTTAATCCCTTCTTTACCTCAGTCTTCAGTAGTAAGACCAGTTGTTCTCTGGGTGCTGAGTCGTCTGAGCTGGAAAACAGCGAGCAGAATGAAGTCCCCAAAAACCAAGGGGAATCAGTTCACGACCTGCTGCTCCATTAGACACATGCAAGTCTATGGAGCCAGATGAGATCCACCCAAGGGTACTGAGGGAGCTGGCAGAAGTGCTCATGAAACCACTTTCCATCATTTACCACCAGTCCTGGCTAACTGGCGAGGTCCCAGTGAACTGGAGGTTAGCAAATATGACACCCATCTACAAGAAACGCTGGAAGATGGATCTGGGGAATTACAGGCCTGTCATTCTGACCTTGATGTTGGGAAAGATTATAGAGCAGATCATCTTGAGTGTCATCACACAGAATATACAGGACAGCCAGGTGATCAGGCCCAATTAGCATGGGTTCATGAAAGGCAAGTCCTGCTTGACTAATCTGATCTCTTATGACAAGGCGACACACTTAGTGGAGGACGGAAAGGTTGTGGATATTGTCTATGTAAACTTTAGTAAAGCCTTTGACACAGTTTCCCACCACATTCTCCTGGAGAAACTGGATGCTAATGGCTTGGATGGGCATATCCCTGACTGGGTGAAAAAACATCTGGATGGCTGGGCCCAAAGAGTGGTGCTGAATGGAGTTAAATCCACCTGGTGTCCAGTCACAAGTGGCATTCCCCAAGGCTCAGTACTGGAACCAGTTCTGTTTAACATCTTTATCAATTATCTGGATGAAGGCATCAAGTGCACCCTCAATAAGTCTGCGGACAACATAAAGCTGGGCAGGAGCACTGATCTGCTTGAGGGCAGAAAGACTCCGCAGAGTCTGGACAGGCTGAATCAATGGACTAAGGCCAATTGTATGAGGTTTAAAAATGTCAAGTGCTGGGTCCTGCACTTGGGTCACAAAAACCTCAGGCAACACTACAGGCTTGGAGAAGAGGGGCTGGAAAGCTGCCTGGCAGAAAAGGCCCTGTAGGTGTTGGTCAACAGCCAGCTGAACATGAGCCAGCAGTGTGCCTGGGCAGCCAACAAGGCCAATGGCATCCTGGCCCGTATCAGGAATAGCGTTGTCAGCAGGACCAGAGAAGCGATCGTGCTCCTGTACTCCGCATGCGTGAGGCCACAGCTTCAGTACTGTGTTCAATTCTGGGACCCTCACTACAAAAAAAAGACACTGAGGTGCTGGAATGGGTCCTAAGAAGGGCAATCAAGTTGGCGAAGGGTCAAAAGAACAAGTCTTATGAGGAACACCTGAAGGAACTGGGGTTGTTTAGCCTGGGGAAAAGGAGGCTGAGAGGAGACCTTCTTGCTCTCTACAACTATCTGAAAGGAGGTTGTAGGGAAGTGGGGATTAGTCTGTTCATCCAAGTAACAAGTGACAGGACAAGATGAAATGAACTCAGGTTACATCAGGGGAGGTTTAGATCAGACATTAGGAAAAATTTCTTAACCAAAAGGGTTGTTAAGCAATGGAATAAGCTGCCCAGGAAAGTGGTTGAGTCACCATCCCTGGAGATATTTAAAAGACATGTAGATGTGGTGCTCAGTGACATGGTTTTGTGGTGAACTTGGCAGTATTAGGCTAATAGTTGGCCTCTATGATCTTAAAAGTCTTTTCCAATCTAAACTATTTTGATTCCAGCAACACTTTAAATCCCTAGATCCACAGCAAAAAACAGATTGCTTGGCATGCAGCAGTTTGGCTTTCTGGGAAGAGTATTCTCTTGTGAAGTTCCCACAACACCCTATCTACCCATTTTGGCTGATTCATGGAAAGGATTTTCCTTTCCCTAAACAAGAGAAACAAGATTCTTTAAAATATTTCAATGATAAACTGATATATTCCAGAACTTATGTTTGAAACCACAACAAATTCCCCGGACCTGAATTTGCAACCCCCACAGATAGAAACTATTCACGGAGTTCCAGGAAAGTCAGTAGGAATGACCGAGACACAGCTACTCACCATAATCATGGAGCAGGCAGGCACTCTGTAATGGGAAGAGTTCAAAGGATCATCCCAGGATGCGCCTCTCCTGAAAAACTTGCTCCTGCAGGAGCATTTAAACTGATTTTGAGGCACGTGTCAATCCTCTTCCACCTATATAACATGAGAAGCCAACACATACAGAACTGCTTCACAGTTCATTGCAGAAATTAGCTTAAAGCGTGAAGGCAGCAGACAACTGAGGGAGGATGTGTGTGCATTTTTGAACGTCCAAAATTGAAATTACAAACTCTCAAGCATAAGCCAGCTCTAGCTGCAACTGGCAAAGGCTGGTTGTAAATTCTGGTAACAACTAGACTAAACAGAAGTGTCATGTCTTCAATCCTCTGACTAATAAAGAGGTACAAGACATTATTCCCTACTACAAGGCTGATCATGTGTTGTGCTTAAATACAGACTATCTGGATGAGGAAAATCAGCTCAAGCAATGCCTATACCCAAATGAGAAACTACACTGCACAAGCCAAATAGGTGCATTTCAACTTCCTGCACAGACATCCAAAGGCACTCCCAAAATGTACAATATTCAGATTTTAATTGCTCTTTGTTGGCCATGTCCAACAACAGAGAAACAGCACACGATGCCAATGCTGCCGAGCTCACAGAAAACTTGCAGGGGACGGGCTGCACCGGCTGACCCAGCAGGCAGGGTGCTTGGGAGGGCTGTGTGCTCCTCCTGAAGCCTGTATACCCACATTTGCCTTAGAACAATATAAAGGAGATCACTTCCACTCCTCAGGGCTTTTTGGATCACATTTTGGCATAATACAATCAGGGAAGAAAAATGATCTCATGAAATGTATATTGTAGGGAGGAAAGGGAATAAAGGTATGTTTCAAATTGATCTGGAAATATTTTCCCATATGAAATAGTTATGCTTTCCTCACAAAAATGCAATCCAACTGGTGCAGGAAAGATGCAGTGACATGGAGCACAAATTTAGCTAAACAAATGAAAAAATCCCCCACAAACGCAACTCCTTTATAATACGTAAATTCAAATAAAAACATAACATGACCCTGCTGTCCCCAGGGAAGGAAAGGAAAAACAACATCCCAACCAAATCCCAAATATCTGCTATCTGGGTTTTCCTGCATCCATCAGAAAACAAAGCAACTTAAGTGTGACCAAAAACAAGCTATAAACCCACTAATTCCAACTAGCAGACAGTCACCTCCTGCCCTCTGGAATAGATCCCATCTGCTGCTTCTTGTATTTTCTAAAGGAGACAGAGCTTCATGGCTATGAGCTTAAATGCTCTTTTAAAAACCATCTCACATACTCAATTACCCTCCCACCTTCCTCTCTTTGTGTCCTAGAGATTATAGGAACAGCAGCATGTTGATCTCCTCTCTGCTGTCCTCTCCCTCTGGCCCATCCCCACCACGCCAGGTCATTTAGGAAACAAAATCCACATAGGAAACAGGATATTGCTTGATGTCTTCACACTATCTGGAAAGGTGGCTGGTTCCTACATAGGATAACAACTAACAGGAGCACTGAATAGTGAACGCTTGCAGAGGCAACCCCAAATTTCTTGGCTGTGAAGCCTCTCAACACTGCCCTACAGCTCATCCTACCCAGCCCGTGAGTAGCACCCTGCAAGCCCACAACGTCAATCTGCAAAAGATGCCAGAGGCCAAGAGCTTTGCAAGATGCATAAAAATTGCTTGGCTACTCTCCAGTTTCACCACCCAGCAGAATGCTTCTTTTCTTTCATCAAGAGGCACATAAACCCTTGTCATACATGACAACTCCACGCTGCCGAGCTGTTTGGTTTTCCTCAATGTTCTAATGCAGAATGAGGAATGCCCTGATCCAGTGGCAAGTCTATGTTCTCATTTTGTCCTTGCTCATCAACATGGCTCAAAACACAGACTTTATTTTTTTCAGACATGAGGATTAGTACACGCTGTCTCTGGTACAATACAGTAGCTGCTTTTCTAGGTTTAAAAGCCAGCTGTTTCTAATCAAGAAAATACTGAATAAGATATCTTCCAAACATCTTTCCACAAGCATGCAAAGCTTTGCTACTTTTAAATGAATGAAAAAGCGATTTGGGGGAATTTTGAAGGACATGGAGCAATCCTGGGCTCCAAAGTGAAAAAAGAACCAATTTTTGGAAGCACAGTCCATTCCCACAGAACAATAATTCTATCCTGATTGAAGGAGCTTATTCCTGGACACTGCTACACCCCACTCCAAAACCAATAAATCTGGATAACTTGCCAATTATGCAGTGGTTTAAATGTCCTGTGCATGCATTGTATTTCTAGTTAAGCTACCGAGTAGCATTTACACTTGTTAAGGCTACATGATCTCCAAACAGACGTTGGCCAGACAGCATGGCTAGCGTCCAGGTTACACTGCAACACTGAAGGAAAATCAGCTGACACCCTACGCACAGTATGTATAACCTGCAGGTAACCATTTATCTCCACTCACTATCCTATTGCTCCCCTCACCTAACACACTAGCCTGGTAGCCACAGTTCTGCTGGGCAGGAATAGAGACCCAAGTGAAGGTGGGTACATGGAGACTTTAGAGAATTTTGAAGGCCAGCTGACTGTCTCACTCTACACTGTCAATTCTCAAATCAGAACAAGTTTTTATGCTCGTGGCTTAACCCTATTTTCACATGGCTCTATAAGGAAATGCCAGCACAGTGCTGGGCAGAGCTGCATACATAGTCCCACTTTAAAGCCTTCATTAAATACTTCCAAAGGAGAAATAAGTCGGGGACATCTTTTAGAAATACTTAGAATAGGTTCACTGCAGAGTTACCAAACAGGTGAGGTGGCATGTTTTGGGGGGTTAACTTCCAGAAAACAGGCATGTTTAATCCGTCAGTTTCACATCCATGAATTAAAACATTTAATTTCACTTATCTCAAATTTTTCATCCTTCTAGTGCATGACATGGAATGCCAGGGATATAGAAGCAAGAGATTCATTTCTGAAAACCACGTGTGGCTCATAAAAACAAACCCACTCCTTCAACAGACGCTTAAAAACATAAGCATGCTTCATTAGTCTAATTTGTCTACTCAGAGCCTAGTTCAGAACTGCAAAAAAAGTTCCAAAACCACATCAAGTGCTGTGGAAACCGCTGTGCATAAAAACAAAAACAAACATGATCAGCAGGCACTAAGGACCTCAATCTGCCGGCAAAGTCTGATTTCTGTGTAACAGCTGGCTGAAGCATTTCCACCATCCAAAACATTGACACCACAATGTAATGGGCAACCGACTGCAGACAAGCAAACCACAATCAGAACAGCCTACTTTCTAACTAGCACCAAACTGCAGAAATATGAGAAGCCAGAAAGAACAACTGAGACCTCCAGAAAAAAAAAGATTGAAATGTAGAGAGAAAGGCAAAAAATATTCTGGAAAACACAAAAATGTACATTAAGCTGTCAGTATTTCAGTGTGGATTTTAAATAGCAGTAATATGAAACCTGTTTATTAGGTTGCAATAACGATTATTATCTTGCCTCCAGGATTTTTTGGTTTTGTTTTGTGTTGTTTCCAAGTCTTCCAAACCATGAAGTTTTCTCACATCCTTTGGCAATAACTGAATCAGCCAGAAGAAAAAGAAAGCTTCAGACCAAAGGCCAACTACAAAACTGCTCATGCAAGCATCAGACCCTCTCTATCACTTCCCACCCTCGAAAGCTAATGACATAGTGCAATAGCCAAGGCAACCTTGTCTTGCTAAGGCATACACATAGAGAAGAATGGGAAGCTTTGCTAAAGGAGGGATAGATGTTTTCTTGACAAAGCACTAATATGAGTAAGTCTTGCTACTGTCACATTACATGCGCTCAACCAGTGATCTTGATTACTGGAATCTTTTATAAAGCACCCTTAATCCAGGTAAAGCTGATGCACAGCTTCCTTAAAGTCTTTACGTAAGCAGACAAATAATCTAGTAAGAATTTGACAATTTAGCTGGAAAAAAAAGAAGTATCTTCTGTCAAGGTTGTGGGCAGCAGTAGGAAACAGACTGCCTGCCATTACAGCTACGAAAGCAGCTCTTACATGTAGTTGTTTCTACTATGCAGAAGCAGAGTTGTGGTACAACAATTACGTGGATTGTGATTTTGATGAATCTGCTCTCACTGCAGTTGCACAGAAGTAAATGAGAAGTGCATCAACTTCAACTTCAGAACCTCCAGTCTTGAGAAGGCTGGAGGCCTCAGATGAGAAACTGCTTCCTAATGCCATCCTGAGATAAAAATAATGCACTTTAAACTCAAAATTATTCTTAAACCTCAGCTCTGAGATATGACCACATACAGCACAAGGCAAAAACATAAAAACCTAGAAATTACAAACCTGCACTTAGAATTAGCCACAACACATGACCCTCTCAAAAAACTAATGGAAACAACTGCTCTTTACCCCCTCTCTTCCAGGCTCCAAGAATGAGACTCATACTAATCTTCCTAAAGACACTATTCTAGTGATAACAACTACTAACAAGGCAGAGACAAAACACAACACTTACATAAGTGATACAGATTGCAAAAGAAATAAAAATCACAGCTTAGGATTAGTTCTTTCTTCATCCACAAGCAGTGAAGATGCTTCAAAAGGCTGAAGGAAACATCCCTTCCCTGCCACCTTCACTCTGTCTTAAAACACTAACCCCACAATATTTTAGCTTGGGATGGTGAAGGGAGATTGTTCTTCATCTTGGATCATGTCTGGATCACTTTCGTACACATATATATCATCCTCTTGTATACATGCACCTGCTTTCAGGTACAGGTGTCTAGGCATGTGCACAGGCAGGTATACCTGCACACCGGCTTTGTTCCCATACATCTGCATAAACCTAAAGTTTGCTACAATTGCCATTAAGAAATTCATAAGAAAAGAATATGAGCAGCATTATCACTCACACCATCTGCATGACATATGCAAGAAACAAGCTCACACATTACTGCTCACTTGCTCCCTTCAGGGCACTAAATCCCCACTCCCCAGGCAAACACAAGACTGGGTGAGGGCAGGACTGCGGTCCATCAACAAAGAACTCCCCAAACCACTGAGTTATGAGCTCTAAGCCCCAAAAGTTCAGGAAAAGGATAATTAAAAATGCTCTCACATCCTCAGAGCAGCACATTTCTGTACCAACTCCTAATTAGTAAGTACCAAGGCAGGTAGCACTTTTTAGAAACATAGGCATCTAATTGTTTCCAACAATCTGGGGTGGTAAGCCATAACTAGGGGAAGGTGGGGAAGGATTTAAATACTGTACAAAAAAAATCTATCATATGGAAGTGCTCATTCAAAACCAGTCAGCTCCTCTTCCAGTATCCTGGCTCCAAAGGCAAGACAAAGGCCCTGACTTTCCTCTGTGTCACTACTCTCTGCAAATGCAAGAACTACTTCTCTTAAAGACAAATGTTCAAAAAAGCCATGAGAGCTACCAGAGGGGTTCCTTAGTCTCACATTATTGTTTCTCACACTATCAAAGGAAAGCATTATTTGTGTGTCTGAAAAGGTTCCCCTAAAACAGAGTTTAACTCCAAAGTACCAGATGTCATACTGCTGGAAAACTTCTATTAAAGACTACTGAGATTTTTACCACAGCTTTGTCTTGTTACATTACATGTATTCTATTATGAATACTGTATCAGAAACAGAAAAAACACATTGACTCTTTGACAGCAGAGAATACTTGAGTTGCTTCCTTTTGCCCTCAAGGAGGGGAAAAAAAAGGTAAAAAAGCAAAAACAAAGCATCTTTTCACACACTTAGAAGTCGGCAAGGCTCCATACGACATTTGATGAACGGATGGAATAAAACATTTTGCACGTCTGATGCATTCTACTGACGGCACCGATGCTAGAGCCGTCTTACAGGTAAAAAGAGTCGCCTTCAAGTATTACTAGAACTGCCTAGTATGAGAATTTAAAATATTCTGGAGTTCAGATTATTCGAATATAAACACACTAGCAAGATTTTAAGATACCTTGCTTTTTTCACGATACCAAAGCTTTTAAGATACCTTGATGACTTGCAAATGCAGAGAAGAAGATAGCAGGAGTAAAGGAATAGCTTAAGTCTCTGAAGCAGCAATGTGATTCATTTTTCTGACTAGACCTAGCACAATCCCAGCTTATTTCACCATGAGCTGGTTTTACGACAGCAAATGATTACTCAAGAGACTGTGTAAGTTAATGCAAGTGGTAAGCAAGCTCTCTTTACCTTGGGAGCTTTACTTGATTTCATAAAAGGATAAAGGAAACAAACAAACAAAAAATCCACTCTCTCCCACTGCTGCTCCTTTTCTCAAAAATACATGGAAACTATGATGAAATGGTATTGATCCACATACCTGCTGAAAGCCACATAACAGATATTTTCTCTCTGCTCATGCTAAAAAAGTGCCTTTCTAGAATGACGAACAGTCCTTAATGCCTTTGATTGATGATTACTGACTTCAGGGCACAGCTCCACAAGTACTAGATCAGACAGGCAGTCAAAGTAAATGTGTTCGTCATTAAAAAAAAAAAGTACATTAGATTATTTTCATCTCAGCAAGGTATTAGTACCACTTCTGAAAACTTCATGTCACAACACCAGGGCATAAAACGAACATTTATATAGAAACACTTTTTAAAAAAATATTCAAGCAAAACCTAAATCTTATTAACACAAAACTTTTGTTCTGAGACCTGTGGTTTATCTTGAAGCAAATGCTGACGACCAACACAGTATGAATTTTGTTGCAGCTACAGTTAAAAAAATTGGAGTTATTTTTGGATAAAGAAAAAAAACCAGCATGAAATGAAAGCAGATAGTCTGACCCGTCTTGTATGAAGGAACAGCTCACCTTATTGTTTGTGTTTTATAACACTGACATGTTAATTGCAGCACTACAAGTCTGATGTGGAAGGCAAGTAGTTCACTGCTGTTCCTGATATTCAAATTAGATTTCTGCTTGTTACATGAAAATGTGAACTAGAGCTACTGGTGCTGTATGTGCTGTGAAACACACAAAGATCACGATGAAATACTATCAGAGGGCCAAGTCTTTTTCTGTCAGTCACTCAGCTGCTGATCCCAGCCTGACAGCTGTCATTCTCCACTGCAAAAAGCTGTCTATGAAAATCTGCCTCCATTATTCCCTAAGTGTTGTAGCACAAGATAATAAAATAGGTATTAGGCCAGAACAGTAACAAAATCATGACTGACTGCTCTTGTAGAGTACAAACTTGAGAGTAACCTCAAAAATGTGTAACTGGCTTGCCAACACTTAGCTTTATTATTGTTTTCTAGTACACACGGGTGATGTGTTAAATATGCTTAGATTCTTTGTTAAAATTACTAGTTTGCTTTTGTTCTTTGTCATAAACAGCACCTTTGCACTAAAGAAAACTCTAAACTTATTACAAACCAGCATTTTCTGGTCATTTTGACAGCAGTTCAGCTTCTACAGAGGAACTTTTTGCCACGTATTTATTACATCCTCCACTGTTCATGGTAAACCCCTATTTTAAATATTTACAAGGCTCTTGAGTGATTTTGACATGCTCGTGACTCAGTCTTCTCACCACAGGTTGAAATAATGACAGCAAAGGGAAAATTCCACCAACTGGAACTCAGATGACACTGAGGGAACAAATCCAAAATTCCTCTAGTATTATAAAGGGACCAGTAACATATCAGCTTCCCTTCCGCTTCTCACCATCTCATCCTATTCTCAAGTATTCTGGTTTATTTTAAATGAATGCTGGAAAAAAGGAACAACTCGAAAGCAAAATATATGGAAAAGAAAGAATCCACAATGAAAACCCAAATCTCCAGAACAAACAAACCAATGTCCGCTTGGCATTTTGACAAACACACAAAGTCTTACTAGGAAGGCATGAATGCAATAGACAGTCTCGCTGCCATCCAACTGAATTGAGAACTGTCATACAGTATCCACAGTGCACATAATCGTGTATGATGCCACTTCTGGGAAGAAGAAAAGAGCTCTTCTAATGAAGAGATTAAGCTGAATGAATGCAGGGATTAAAAAAAAAAAAGTTTAAAATGAAGTACAAGTACTCTTGGGAGCGCACAATTCCCTTCCAAGCATTGTGTGAGCATTCAGGGAGCAGCAAGCGGCTGTGCTGGCAATAGCAGGGTGTCGTGTGGAGCAGCTTCCCCTGCAGCCCAGCGTTCGTACTGACCTGCCCCAGCATGTCGGGTGCGATAGGAAACGTGGGCCAGATGGCTGAGTAGACACCGAAGAACACCAACCAGAGCAGCATGCTTCCCCAGACGGCCAGGTGACTGAACTGTCAAGAAGCAGGAAAAGTAGAGAGTTAACACAGGGTCCACCAAATCTATAGGTATTTCTCTGATGAGGTCTCTCCTGGTCTCACTCAGATCTGTCTACCACACCTGGTTTCAGACCAGTAGCACAGGTTATTCAAACAGCGTAAAGCAGTTCTCCTCTGTCATCTTTGCCTCACAACAGGGCAGACAGATAATCTTCTCAGGTAACCTGTCTTACTCGGAGCTCCAAAAACGCATCAGATTTTCCCTGGAAGTCTGATTTCTTTCATCTAGTTCCTGGCCTTCTGTTATGCTCATGCCATGTTTAACAAATCCTCAAAGTTTCAAAATTTTCACAAATTTTCAGAGACTCAAGGTAAAGTTCACGTGGACAAATCCCTCATGGGAGAGCATGTGACTGCAAGCCATGTGCACCACTCACATGTCTTTCATAGATATGTAATATGCTACCACAATCAATACCTATTGATCAGCTTTGCTTTTTTTTCGTTTTAAAAGTGTCTTAAGTGATTTACACATATGCAATGCAGTTGCATTACTCACAAAGAGTAAATAAAAGTAGCATCAAAGTGCCCGAGAAAACATCCAGCACAGAATTATTTTCAGTTGCATTAAAGAAAGTAATTTTTCCTATACACCCAAACTGTTTTGCTGTTCAGGATGATTTAAGTTGTTTTACTTTTACACTGCAGTGGATGGAATCAGTAATTTCAGTTGTAACAAGCAACTGAGCTCATTATTGGCTCCAGCTCTTTTGGATGCCAACTGCTGTGGCTGATGACTTTGGCTCCAATTCAGAGAAGTACCTGCATAAATCTTAATTACTAATTACATTTGGGTTTAGGAACATGGGTATGAATTCACACACTGGTTGCTGTGATGGACACAATGTGTTTCTTTAGCTCTCAGCTTTATACTTTCTATTTGATGACTTTATTTGTTGACTTTTTGAACATTATGTCTGAGAACCAAAGAAGTGTCTGAATATTGTGTTTTGCCCGCTGTGAGATAGACACAAGCTTCCGGAAGGAGAAGATTGCTCCCCCTCTGGAAGCACTAAGCATCCTCGGAAAGGACAGTTTTCTCCAGGCCAAGTAGTGAAAACAAACAAGCAAGGAGTCTGCAGCACCAGTGCAGACTGGCAGATAGCTGGGAGCAACTGGGAGCTGTCTTACAGTAGAAGCATTCATACAGCAAAGTGTCAGAGGCAATGGAAAGAACACTCTTCTAGGCACTCTCAGAAACCTGGAATTTTGTTTAACCCTAAAAGTTGCTGGGCTAGTAAGCAGGACGTAGGATAGGCCCCTTGCAAGAGACATACAGATTCGTTTTCAAATTTTGCTATTTACTGCTTCACCCAGGAGATCTGACCACCAATTGCTTTATTAAAAAAACCTACAAAACAAAACGAACTAAACCACGTTTTTTTAAATCCAGTTTTAAGGTGAATAAAACTAAGAAACTGGAAGGATCAGAAGGATTTATTTTTTTTAACACCTGAAAGAAGGCACGGAATTTTATCCTTTTGGTCTATTTCCTGAAAACTATGGACAATTCATGTCAAGATTCTGATTAAAATAAAGCCCTGCCACAGTGAGCAACTGCAGTCCTCAGCTCCCCAAAGAACAAATACCGCACAGCTATGGCAAGATTTTGTTTTTAAGCAAAGCCACCCCTGCACCAGCACTGCTTTCCCCAAAGGACATAACATTTTCTCTTGAGCCACAGCCTTTGTTCCACACAAGTGGACAGAAGGCTCAGGATAGCTTGGACTGACGCTTCCAAGCTACAAACTCCTACAGATTTATGATTAAAACCAGTTAAGATAAAAGCAAGCAAAGAAACCAATCTAAGATGCAGTCTTATTTTGTAGGAGGTGTATTTATGCTAGCAAAATGACTTCTTTTGTCTCGCTCCTCTTTTTCTTTGCAGTCTGCTGGTAGGATAGTTTTCAAGTTTTGCAGCTCTACACCTTGCCCCTTCCAGCTCAGCAAAGATTTTGCTCGTTTTAAGTTGTTTTTATCTTCTCATGGTTGCCCCAATCAGCTCTATATCAGGCTTGTGTCTGTCTGAATTGCTTCTCTACCTTCTCCTTTCTGGAAGAGCTCTTTGCCTGAAAAACGTTCCTTACACACTTATCCCACCAACCTTTACACTGTTGATTATCCACCGATCTCTGTAATTTACCCCTGAAGAATCCATGCACCAAGTACAAGCAAGACCATGTGTTAAATGAATGACAGTAAGACAAAAAAAATTTAAAAAATCAAGACTCTCAAATAAAAACTAGTCACTATATTGCTATCGAGTGCATCCTAATTATCTGAAATAGTTCATATAGTGTGGCAAAGCAGTGAAGAAAGCTGTGTGTGTTTGGGAAAAAGCCGACTGCAGCATTCCAGATCGGTAACATGTATCACGAAGCTGCTTCACATAGCTCCAATGTGCTGATTTTGTTATGCATCACATTACCACTTTTACCAAAGCCTTTCTTTCCACACTACCTACTGGATACACCAGGCTCCCAACCACTTGGAATCTGCACTATTTATTTAAAAACATTCATCTGAACTCATCGTGTTCTCCCAAGCGGCAGCGTCCTCCTCGCTCTCAAGAACAAATTGCATGTAACCAATCCACTTGATGATGGAGAAGAGGCTTAACTCCATGTTGTACATTTAATACCCTTCAAGTAACCTAACAATTCTGTGTGCTGATTCACTCACAGCTGAAACAATAATTGTAACCAACATCAGATTCCAAGACAACAAGAGTCACTGGTCCAAGCAATGGGAGAGGAATGAGAAGCGCAATGTAGGAAAAAGTTGATTCTAAATGCAACAGCCTTTCCGCACATAACAATTATTTCTTTACAAAATGCCAATGTTAAAGAACACCGAGACCTACTAATCATTATGATATCTTTAAAAATAAATTTTAGAAAAGCAGGGATCATTATTAACCCCAAGTTACTAAAAAGACACCAATTACCCAGGGAAGAGGGGAGAGGAAGAATCATCAAATAATTCACAATGTAACAGGGTTAAAACAGGCTTATATGCCTCCAGTGCATAGCCTCTTCTAGCACATGAGGGACTAATTTTTTTAAGTATTTCTGCATTTTAAAATGCTGATACACAACACAGAATTTCTGCATAAGCAACAGCAAAAAAGCTCATTCATTTTCAGATGAAGACAGAGAATATTAGCATCTCCCTAATAATTAACTAACCCATACAGATAGAATTTTGTTTTTACAATTCAGAATAGACATCAGCTCATTAATTTTAACAATTCCTCAACAATGAATGAAAGAAAACCATTTACAACTAACAGAAGCACCAAGGTTACAAGATTTAAGTCAAGTCCCTTCAAGCAACTGGTAAAATAAGAATTCGAGAGTCCTCAAAACAGCTTGGTCTGGAGGGCAGAATGTCACAAAAACTAGACTTTGCTAAGGTATCACCTAGGTGTGGAGAAACAGGGACTCAAACCCAAAAGATTAGTGTTTCAGAGGGCTGAAGGAAAGAACTGGGGAAAGGTGCTGAAGGTTCATCAACATAGGGAACCCCCCCTACCCCTCATTCTTTGGAGGTCACTGCCCTGCTGGATTTTGACACCTACCAGTAAGAGAGCACTCGCTCATGGCAGATAAGTGACTCAGATCTAGGAACCAACTAAGAGTTTGACTAACATCCTTATTACATTAAGTTCCCAAACAAAAAAATCAAATCTCATCCAGTGTGAAGTTACTAATACTTTTTACTAGTTTCAAAGACATTTGCAAAGCCCAGTCATTTACCTGTGGCCACACACCTTTCATTTCCTGTTGCATTAATACTTAAAGGAGATACAAAGAGGATGTTCTTGATCTATCTGCTTAAGCGATTCCACTAGTAGGTTGATTTCACACAAAATTTCCCAAATTTTTAATATTTAGAGATATTTAGAGATATTAGAGATATTTAGAGATATTAGAGATATTTAGAGATATTAGAGATATTAGAGATATTTAGAGATATTAGAGATATTTAGAGATATTAGAGATATTTAGAGATATTAGAGATATTTAGAGATATTAGAGATATTTAGAGATATTAGAGATATTAGAGATATTTAGAGATATTAGAGATATTTAGAGATATTAGAGATATTTAGAGATATTAGAGATATTTAGAGATATTAGAGATATTTAGAGATATTAGAGATATTTAGAGATATTAGAGATATTTAGAGATATTTAGAGTGTTTTCCCACATCTGACAGGCAGCACTTTTTTATCATACAGATTGCTTAACAGTTTACCCTTGTATGAAAGATTCGCTTTAAACACTGAAGTCTCAAATAATTTTCAGTACTTCTTTTCGGTATTAATACTCATGAGTTAGGGAGCAAGGTGTGCTTATAAAATAGAAGATAATGAAAAGTACATACTCTAGTCCAGGCAGTTGTTTCCAAGCCAGCTTTCAGACAAACAGTGACTACAACATACTGGGAGGAAAAAAAGAACAAAAGACAACTTTGTTACTAACAGTCTCAAATTCAAAGGTGTTCATGGCCCAACATTCCTTTTATACCTAAAGTTACTGGCATTCAGGGACCAGCCCATAACCTTGGCAGTGTGAGATAGGGGAAGAACAGAGCAGAAGATAAAGGGGGGGGGTCAGGGAGAAAATCATTCACACAGTCAAGTTTGATTTTATTTTACTCATACACTTTCTTCTGGTTTACATCTAGATGATCTTCAAGGTCGCTTCTAATCTTAACCATTCTATCATATATAAAGAAACTCCACCACTCAGAAAGTGCTAGAGTATGTAAACTTACAGTGTAGACTATGTTTCCAACAAATAAATAGTCTATTCCCTGGCCATTTGTAAATACTGCATCTGAAAGAAAAAAAAACAGATAAAAATTATCACATTTGTTATCAGTTTATTAACAGAATGGATGAAATGACACGGAGCTTTTCAGGAAAAAATAACTGGCCCCAACCTTGCCTTTTAGAAGGTCTAAAATCACTTTTAGAAGCTGCGAGATACTGGTAACAGAGAAACTGTGTTAAGTCAGGCCTCGGACATGATGCTCAAATAGAACGCACATCCATAGTCCTGGTTACCAGAAGCCATATTAGCAAAAGGGAAAGTGTTTGCCAGATCCTAACATGTAATTTGCCTATAAGAGCTGATATATGTGTCACTGTCACTACTTACTGACACCTCCAAAAAAATCCCATTATTTGCTGTGCCCATGATAAAAGAAGCCTGGACAGCACCGGCTGACTTGTGGTTAAATAAAGCTGAATTAAGCTGCAAAAGATTCCTTCCATAAAGGACACATATAACATCTAAAATATCTTACTGGAGGTTAATTCAGTAACTGAGCAGCATTCAGTCTCCACGCATCCTTTCCCTAGTCAAGTGTGCACAAGTGTAAGCACGCACTAATCTATCATTAGAAAGTGCCAAGCTTGGCAATACTTGAAATGTCTGTGTAGTCTTTCTTAGTGCTTGTTGAATAAAACCGGAACACCATGAAAGCACATTCGACAGCCATGCTAATGCCAAATAAACTTGTACTCACGGGAGCTTTCAAGCATGGTAAGTATTGCTATTTTCACAGGTTTTAAGACAACTGCTAGAGAAATACACAAACAGCGGGGATGAAAAAGGCTTAAAGATAAAACCTTGGACCTGTTCCTAAACACATACTGCCTAGCACATTGCTTCCACTATGAGGGTACTATTTTACTACATTTATCTGCAAAACCGGATTTGACATTCTTTAACTAGAGTAGATGACCCTAGTTTATTTAGGCCTCCAGGATAAGTAAATTTTCAAGTCTACAGAAAAGAGTCCCTGATCATGACATCTGTGGTGAAGACTCTGCCCAGCTTGCAGGTAAAAAGACTGTATATTCAGGCAATGCAGATATCCCAGGCTACTTGTTATGGTTTTCTTCTACAATGGCTGCATGTCACTGTCTCCAAAGACCGGGCAAGTTGTCAATATTTTCCCAATGTTGCTGGTACTATATTCCCCGCTTTCTTTTCTCTTTTGAACTCCAGCTACTAAGAAACAGTAGAGCTAAAGCCTGAGACAGCTTGGTTAGGAATTGGTTTGCTTTCTAGCCACTGGCATTTCTCTCAGCCCAGCTCCTTCTCCAGTACTCTGTGGCTTCAAACATTTACCACACCATTCACAAACATATATCAAATTTTAACAGTCACTTTGCTCTTTCCTCTAGTGTCAGCAAAAAGGTGAAGAGCACTAGAGGATTGAGCCTTCCATGTCCAAGGAATCCTGCTGATGCCAGAAGTCTCAGTTTACTAAGACAAACACATGCCTAAATACATACCAGTTTTGATAGATCTTTGATAGATCTAGAATAAACTGACCTAAAGATTCTGATAGTATATTGCTCTAGTGCAACATCATAGTGCACATTTAAGTAATTTAATATTTTTTGGTGTTAAGTCTCAATTTTACTTTTTTTTAAGTTACACTTCAATGCAGTAAGTTAATTTTTTTTTTTCTTCAGTGATTTCCACGACCTGCCGCTTTGGGAGGCTAAGTGATCCTGAAAGGAATGATATTTCTGCTAATCAGAACAGCAGGACATTGAGTGAACATTCATTTCTAAAGCTATACAAGTGCCCATTCATGGACTATAGGCACTTCACATTCTAAGGAACTCAAGAGGTTAAAAAACATCCCAGTGTGAATGGTACATTTTTGTCTCTGCCACTGAAATCCCTTTTTCATCTGGAAGTACAAAGAAACTTGAAAATTCAATATTAGAAAAGCAAACTAAGCAACTTATTCAAAGGGACTCAAAGTTGTAATTTGAGCATGTGAGTATTCTGGTCTGATAATTTCAACTGTTGAAATTAAGAATACATCATCTATTTAGGAATTAGAAAAGCATTTACAGAAGACTAAAACCAAACTTGTATTTTTCTTAAAGTGTAACCAGTTCAGACATCAGGCTAAAATTTCTGAAGTTGTATTTAAAGAAGAACTATTAGAAATTAATGTTTCTCTTAAAAAAGTGAAACAGAAAACCAAACCCCCTCAAATCAAAACAAAAACCAATCAGCCACAAAACTCTCCCTCAAAACTGAGCCAAGCTCCCAGCCCATGTACAGAGAGGGAAGTAAGTCCCTTTCTTGTATGGTCACAATTCTCTGATTTTGTGATTCTATGGTCCATCAGACAGCGTGTGAAGCTGCCCCTGAAAATGCAACACTGACATTTTACTCAGCCAGACAGAGGAATATGAACCTGCCTCCCACAAGCACTTTTACCACCTCGCCTCTGATGCGCACATTCATCTTCCCTCCTCCCTTCCATTATCTTTCACCTCTTCCCCAATTAAACCATCCTGGAGCCAAGAAGGTCTTCTCAGAATTGGTGTTTTCCAGGAAAGAGTTTCAGTTTTGAAAAATTCATCACTTGAGACAAATTGTGTTACCCCACCTCCCTGCCATCCCCAAATTCCTCATCTTATCTCGTCCTATTAACTTATGGCACTACAAGAACAGACTTCTCATGGGTTTTCCTGCCCACACAACTACATTGTAAAGCTAGGTAAAAACTACGTGGGATTTGCTGTTCCCTGAAACATCATGTAGTTGCATTACTTTTCATGGAGAGTAAGACTTAATAAGCCTAATTTGTATAACAAGAAGTCTAATTCCCCCAATATCTCTGACCACTGATTCGGTCCACTTCAATTCCATCCAATGCATTTCTCCCCACAGACTCAAATAGTAGTGAAATGTTTCTATTTTACACTATATTTTACAGTACTGTGTTACGGAATGGGAAAGGTCCAACAAGATCTAAAGCAAATGGTTGTAATGCAGCTGCTGTAAGAACATTATATGATAAGTTGGTATCTCAACTCACTACCAAAAATAGGCATTTTATAGAACATCATTCAGTATTCAAGTAGGACTTTTTGACAAAGCAGCAGTTTAGCTTTTCACATATTGAAGTCACTATATGAACAATAATTATACTAAATTAGAGTAAATTCTCAAGATAACGAGCCAAGTTCAGCAGCTACAGCCTACTGAACTGTCTGTTAGCATTATTTTCTTGAGACTTGTCATGACCTCCCGTTCTGCAAACACACTGGCTCTCTAAGACTGCACATCAGCTCCTGACGTAAGAAATAATGAAGCCCTTACCATGCTCCAGCACTTTCAGTGGAAACCAGAAGAGAATGATGGAATGGATCAGGGCATTGATGCAGTGACCCCAGAAAACCTGAGGGAAAACAAACCAAGTCGTCAGTAAAGTCCAAAACTCTTGACCTCTCTCTAACTTCTAACAAACACTTCATTGTGTAGTTTAGAGTCAGACAATGTTTGTCCTGAAGTGAAATACCTAAACTTCTGCAGGATCTATTTCCTCCTACAATTTCTGCTCTTTCACAAGGAAACGCTGGTCCAGTTGGACAGTCTTATTCTAACAAAATATAATAGGCAAGCATGCTTGCAATTTAAGATCTTTATCAATAAACAGCAAACAGATGGAATCACTTCAGTTACCTCAAAGAATGATTTTAAAAGACTGATTCGGTACTATGAAATCTTCTGTTTTCTTTTAAATGGGCAAATACTCTATATGCCCCACAACTTTAAGCTTAGAGGTAATGCTTTTTTGCACAAACTAGAGGTTTATGTACTCTGTAGTTTCCTCTCTAAATAAACCAATCATGCAGCTTTCTTAATTCAAAAGTACATAGAGATGTGTCTGTTATGGAATAAAGACAGGAGTTACAAATACTGCCATTTTCCAGAATTTAAATAGCAAAATTAATTGAAATGTGTTCTTCAAAACTCACGCTCCAAATAAATCAATCCAAATTTTTTCAGAAAAAACCTTAAGGAAATACAGCAGTACTAACTGTGAAAAAGCCTGCTACGTAGAGAGCTTTATGACAATTTATATACTAAATAAAACTCAGGCAATGTTATCCAGTTCCTGTGAAAGTGGTAAATTCACCACTTAGAAGTAGTTGTGAATTCTAAAATCATACTCTGATACAAACCTAACTTAGAACCAAAGCTTATGGATATTTCAGAACCAGTTTCAGTTGAAGCTATATCAGAAAATCCTTACTAAAAACAAGGACTGTTGGTTGTGGGGTTGTTTTTTAATAGAAAGAACTAGGAGGTAGAACAATCTTAATCTCAGTGGCTGCATAAGGCAGAAGTGACAGTGGGGAATAGATTATTTTCAAATGAGAAAGACCTGGAAAATAAGAATACTCATAGTCTTAAAGAAACAGACTTTCACTTACCCTTGTGTTGAACCCATCTGCATTCTGAGTGATTTTGTATAGCTGTGGAAATCTAAGCATGCTATCTTGAGTGCACGATCGCTCAAAAATTCCCAGCGTAAAGGGTGGCAGCGCTGTGAAAATCTGCAAGGAAAGCAAATACTAATTAAAAGCAGCTATTAGTTTTAAGTGGATCTCAGATAATATTTCAGTATCTCGACAACAGCAAAATTCCCAGAGACTTCCATAAAGACTTATTACCAACCAGCATGTTATTTGACATAATTTTGAAGTGCACAAACAAGTCCAAGCATTAAATTCAGCAATTCATAACTCCAGTATTGACTTATGAAAAAAAGAAACACCATGTAAGAAAGTTTGTGCTATTAACCAATTAGCTTAAACCCAAGGAGTTAAGTATCGTTAGTTTCTGATGTACCAGCTAATCTAGCAAGGGTATAAAATACCTGGCTGCAAAGGAAAGACATCATCTACTTTTTCAAAAAGCCTTGTGGGAATGGGTTCAAATATAGCTGCAGTTGTAGCCATAATTACATATGTAATATGCTTAACCAAAGCTAAGTTTACAGACAAAGCAAATGTGGAAATCACATTAAAAAAAAAAATCTAGTGAAAAACAAAGGCCATTCTGTATTATGGTACTTTGGGGATTCTCCAGGCAGGCATGAACTGATAGAAACAAATTAATTGCAGTATGTGTCTGCGCTATGGGCAGATGCTTAGATGACCAAGCCTCGGAAGCTTTCCAGGAGAGGCAGCAGGATACTTTGCCAGAAGCACAGTAAATTAGCCTCTGCTGAGTCCCACATTGCTGCTCTTAAAGTGTTTCCAGGATCCGAGGCAGCTCATTTAAAGTCAGCTTGGGTATCCGAGTTTCTTGCAGTCTGAAGTGCAGGCACAGAGAAAATAATACCAGGGTGTATGTCTCTATGCTAAACATTAACCGTTTATATCGTAAAAATAATTTCTAATCCTATATATACTTACATTTTTAAGTTTGAGAAGCGTTCTTGAAGTTGAGAAGCAGTATGAAGTTAGGAACTGGTTTTAGTGTATACACATTTTCAGAAATGGGGCTTTGGCTCCAACCAGCAGTGAGCTCGGAGTCAGGGAGGAGACAAAGGCTCAGAGGACAAGAGACTAGTGAGAATCAATAACTACATCCCTAGGTCCAACTGGGAATGTGCTTCTTGTGTTCATAAAGTAATAAACCAGGTGGTTGAAGTGGCAGCAGGCCTTGAGTGGGGAACTCAAACTAAGACCACTGGTCCAACATGTCCCAAAACCCATCACGTTTTCATGCAGCTTTAAGGTATTTCTCCAGGTTTCCTGTGTTTATTGGAGCATTAACTTTTTCAACTAATTCTTTCAGCGTTTTTGTTTACGGAGGTAAACCTCCAGTGTGAACCAGTGCAAAAGCACAATTTACAATGCTACCACAATTTCCTATGCATAATATTTTAATGAGACCACTAATGAAACAAAAGATTAATTCACATGGAAGAGAATGACAGAGATAAAATCACTTGAAAATTGAACCCATTCAAGTTGTGGAAGTTCTTATCATCCTACCAGCACTTGATTCTTCAGTCCCTGCAACCGGTTCTCATCTTATAAAATACGCACCTTATAAAACAAGGGTTAACTTGTACTTCTAGGAGATGAGTTGAATTCATTAGCTTTATATAGGGTAGGTAGATACATCAAATCAGGTTTAAAGATAATAGATGCAAATATCCAAACACAAATGACAGAGACTGAGGAACAGTCAGGAAATTAGGGTGAAGAGAATGGATGGAGTGGAAAATCCCTGAATAAATATCTTCCATGAAGAATATGAAGTCTTATGGAATAGGAGGGTTTGTGGCATCATTTTTAAGATTAACATGACAGAAGTTAAGTGTTTCCATTAATATTCCTCAGTGATAGAGATAATTTGCTGGCTTTTTCTGTATTACCATATATTTGGAATGAGTCTTAAAAAATAGTATTAAATTTCCTTCCTTCAAAGAGAAATGCAAAGATTTTTTTCAACACCAATAAAGTGTCCTAATGGATTATAAATCCAGACACCAGGCTACTCATCAGTAACACCACAAAGGTAACGCTGGCCAAAACACCAGCACAGGTCTATGGTATGCTATGGAACTTCATCTCAGAAATCCTCTGGATTTTTATAAATGTTACTGATTAAGTAGTACTATTAATTAAAGTGATAAAGTCACGTGGAACAGTGTGGCACTCTGCAGAGCACAGACAAAATCGGAAATTGCTCCTGGACTGACATGTCCTGCTGTTGGTTCAAAGTGAAAAATGCTGGTGACACAGCGATGCTACTTTCCATTCTTTACCTACTGCAGCATGAGCCAACCCAAAGCCATTTGCCTGCCATGTCTCTGAGCATCTGTTATAGAATCTGAGAAAAAAAATAATCAAAACTCAAAAATTAAGACTCTGTATCTATTTTGAACATGAAGAGTCAGCAAAATACTCAGTAGATAAGACTGAAGATGCTTTCAAAGAGGAAACTAAATTCCATCTAAAACATGCAGAGTTTGATGGAGGTTATGTTAGACCAAATATGTACAATTCCAAGGGATTTTCCTAAATATATTTTTGCAATAAAAATGCCATCCAAAATGATTAATTCTTTTAAAGCTACATCAGAGAGGATTCAAAATTGTTTTTACAAGTGAAGTCACCTTTCTGGCATACATCTAAGACAGTCACCTGTGAGAAACAGGACACAACAAAATAACATACAAGTCCCAAGGATTATCATGTCAAAACATGTAGCACTTACCACGTTATACAGACCAATGCACCATCGCTCAAATAAGATCTGCCCAGAAAATCCATTAACGAAAGCGAACCAAAGCTGAAACAAAGACAAATTACAAGAAGATTTAGCTTACTACTGCAGTACATGTTTCCATTTACAGTAGAGGAGAAGGACATGTAACACAGACTACCACCTGGAGACAGCTGCTTGTCACGCTCTAAAAATAATTATCAGCAGTGTCAGGCAGTTATTAGTTTCTAAAGATTAACATTCTGAAATACAGCCAGAGTATTGGTTATTTAAAATAGAACACTCATGTGACAGAGCAATTTACAGTATTTGTGATATTACTCTAAAAAAAATAATGAACACTTGAAACTATTTCAAAGTACTTAATGCTGGCAATTTAATCATAGAATGGAATCATAGAGTCATTCAGGTTAGAAAAGACCCTCGGGATCATTGAGTCCAAGCATTAACCCTACTCTGCAAAGCTCACCCCTAAACCGTATTCCTCAACAATACATCTAAATGGCCTTTAAACACACCCAGGGCAGGTGACTCAACCACCTCCCTGGGCAGCCTGTTCCAATGTTGGACTACTGTTTCTGTGAAAAATTTTTTCCTAATGCCCAGTCTAAACCTACTCTGTTGCAGTTTGAAGCCATTCCCTCTTGTTCTATCACTAATTACCTGTGAGAAGAGACCAACACCAACCTCTCTACAACGCCCTTTCAGGTAGTTTTAGAGAGTGATGAGGTGTCCCCCCAGCCTCCTCTTCTTCAAACTAAACAGCCCCAGCTCCTTCAGTCGCTCTTCGTAAGATCTTTCCTCCAGGTCCTTCATCAGCTTCATTGCTCTCCTCTGCACTTGCTCCAGCACCTCAATGTCTCTCTTGTATCGAGGTGCCCAAAACTGGGCACAATACTCAAAGTGAGGCCTCACCTGAGTCAACCCTCCCTTCTGCTGGTCACACTGTTTCTAATGCAAGCCAGGATGCCATTGGCCTTCTTGGCCACCTGGGCACACTGCTGGCTCATCTTCAGACACCTGTCAATTAGAACCACCAGGTCCCTTTCTGCCAGACAGTTTTCCAGCCACACTTCTCCAGCCTGTAGCGTTGCACGGGGTTGTTGTGGCCCAGGTGCAGGACCTGGCACTTGGCCCTGTTGAAGTTCATGCTGTTAACATGGGCCCATTGATCCAACCTATCCAAGTCCCTCTGTAGGGCCTCCCTAACCTTGTGCAGATCAACACTGCCACACAATTTGGCGTCATGTGCGCATTTACTGATGATACACTCTATGTCCTTATCAACATCATCAATAAAGATGTTAAATAGAAATCGTCCCAACACTGAGCCCTGCAGAATACCACTTGTGACCAGCTGCCAGGTGGATTTAACTCCAGTGACCACCACTCTTCAGGCCCATCCATCCAGCCAGTGCTCTATCCAGCAGATCATATGCTCATCCAAGCCATGAGCAGCCAGTCTTCCCACTGTTCCTGTGGGCAACAGTGTCAAAGGCTTTTTGAAAGTCTAGGTAGTCAGTTCATATTGTCGTAGACGGAGATCCCCTGGTTGTCCTCTATATGGCATGTCATGGCACTCAAGACGATCTGCTCCATGACCTTCCCTAGTACCAAGGTCAGACTGACAGGTCTATAGCTTCCTAGATCCTCCTTTCTGCCTTTCTTGTAGATGTGTGTTGCATTTGCTGCTTTCCAATCCATTGGAATCTCCCCAGTTAGCCAGGACTTCAGGTAAATAATGGAAAGTGTCTCGGTGCATCTGCCAACTCGTTCCCCTTGGGTGTAACCCATCTGGCCCCATAGACTGAGGTTGGGTGTCCAGGGAACAGCTAGTTCCTCTGATAAAGACTGAGTCAAAGTAGGCATTGAGCACCTCAGCTTTTTCCTCATCCTTTGTTACTATGTTTCCCTCTGCATCCAATAAAGGATGGAGATTTTCCCATCTTAAATGCTGTTAACCAATTTATAGAAATATTTTTTATTATCCTTCCCTGCCAACTTGTTTTTCAGCACACAGTGAAAGTCTGCCCCTGTGCCTCTAAGGCTTCCCTCTTGAAGTATGTCCAGCCTTCTTGGACTCCTATATCCTTCAGGACAGCCTCTCGAGGGATTTTGTTAATCAGTCTCCTGAACAGTTTGCCCTCTGGAAGTCTAGGGTCGCAGTTTTACTACTCCCTCTCCTTGTTTCTCCAAGCATTGAAAACTCAATCATCTCATGATCACTGTGCCCCAGACAGCTTCCAACCTTTACTTCCCCCACAAGTTCTTCTCTGTTCACAAGAAGCAGGTCCAGGAGGACATCTTCTCTGGTTGGCTCCCTTACCAGTTGTGTCAGGAAGTTATCTTCCACACACTCTGGGAACTTCCAGGACTGCTCTCTCTGTGCTATACTGTATTTCCAGCAGGCATCTGGGGACATGGTTGAAGCCAGAAGCCAACCTCACTTCCATCATTGTCAGCAAAGACCAGAATTTTCAAGGAAGTGTGTTTTGATGGATGCTCTGTTTGGCTTCTGTGTCCTATTTTTACAGCCCCAGAATTATAGTGATACCAACCTAGCAGTTACGTAATCATATTATAGTTTTATTGTCTACATGATGTAAACTTTATTATTCAATTAATTAACAATTTAATTACTAAACATTGGAAGAGGCTACCCAAAGAGGCTGTGGAGTCTCCATCCTTTCACAAGTTCACAAAGCCCAACTGGGCACACCCTGAACAACCCGGTTTGAATTTAATGTTCACCCTACTTGAAGTAAGAGATTGGACTAGTCGGCCTCCAAGTTGCCTTCCAATGGAGGGGATTCTGTAATGCCATGATTCCAGGAAACCACTGTAAGCTGTGGTGCATAGACAAACACTTTTCAGAATTTCCTTGGACCTAGCTTCTTTGAGCCTACTTCTTATCCTGTTTAAGCAGCTTTTTGAAGCAAGAATTGCTTTACTGGGTTGGAACTAAGTTTCTTAGTAAGTGGGCACTGAAAAAAGCTTAGGAAAGAATTATCTTTTCCCAAGTAACTGGAAGAATAATCAGCAGTTTAAGGGCATCCTGAAACAGTCTGTGTATGAATCACTGCACTTAAAGGATTTTTGTGAATCTGTGGCTGTAGTTCCTTTAAATTCCATGCCCCACCATGGCATTTCGTTCAAAATTAATTCAACTCCTGCTCCTCTGCCCATATGTTTCGTCTTGCATTTACTTTACAAGTTCACATTGCACTAGACGCACCAGGTATTGCATAGCAGTCAAGTGATGCCCACGCATATTGGCTTCTCACTACCTGAGAACCCACAGCACTCACTGCCAGGCATCTTCTCTTACACTATTCTATCACTCATACCTAATAGCACTCTCCTATCAGCAACATTTATCCTTTCTCATTTATTCTCATTATTCTCTTCTCTGCTCCCACCCAAACTGGATATAGTATAATTAAGAAAAAGGAGAAGCTAACAAGACTGCATCAAGACTTATAGCTAGGACTTTGAAGCATGGGACAGAGGCAACTTAAGAGAAGATTAAAATATTTACGACATTGACCAGAATAACAAATAGCTTTTCAAATAGGCACTGCTGCAAGATGTTAGATTAGCAGGCTATATAAAAAAAAGAAAGTGAAAAGTTTCACAGAATACATGGTACATCTATGGAACTGCCTACCAGATGATGTAAAAAGAAATTGGTGGGGGGGAAAGAAAAGATCATGGAAGGAAAGCTGGAGACCAGATGAGTCTGCCAGAGAACCACTAATGTTCACAGAAGATCAGAGGCCAGGTTAGTTGCATTCTTATTCTGACCCTCTAATGCTCTTCTTAGATCTTACAACACCATTCTTGTTTAAAATTAATCAGCATTCTAATGTACTCTCACTGTTCAAGTAACAAGTAACGACACTGATCTCAACTTATTTGGTTATAAATACGCCTTGCACAGTAGGCCAGCTATTAAAACATATTTCCTACATTTTTAAAATCTTCAGCTGCTCTTTCTAGTAAGGAGTTTCTATTGATTTCACCCTATATTACTTGCAACTTGTCATTTAGAAGTGCCCTTGTAAACTTTCTTAAGGACTAGAAGTTTCATTCCATTTCCATTTTGTTGAAATACTGGTATAAACTCCAAATATTTCTCCAGTTTCCTAAAAAAATTTCCTCTTTCTTTCACATTGTCATTCATGCATTAATTTCAATTACATATCCATTAAAATGTTCACCTCTCTATCTAGGAAAAG
The DNA here is from genome assembly GCF_000703405.1 of Apaloderma vittatum. Lineage (NCBI taxonomy): Eukaryota > Metazoa > Chordata > Aves > Trogoniformes > Trogonidae > Apaloderma > Apaloderma vittatum. The sequence continues at coordinate 92,353 of NW_009730091.1, read as the reverse complement.
GATGGAAGACATCCCATTTTCATCACTTGTACTGTATAGATAATTTGAATGATCATTGCTCTCTAAATCTTGCTCTAAGGACTCAATTAACAGCCTGAAGTAGGATCAGCCTCGCTCTCACACTTTTTGTGTTTCAAGCAGTTACACACCTCAGCTCTTCAAATGAAAGACATGAAAGATCTTGGATACAAAGCCTGAGGTTCCAAAAAGAGACCACAATTAATTTGGGGCTGTCAGGCAGGGAACTTAAAGGTTTCTTTTCCTAGGAAAAGGAACAGAGCTTTAAACAAGCACAGTCCCAGATATTTAGCAACAATCATTTAGGCATTTATCATCTCCAGGCTTCTTGCAATTAATTTGAACTATGAATGAGGGCAGCAATCCTAGAAAACAGAAATAGCTAACAAATCAAAATCCTGTCTGCCTAGCTGGCAACCTCAGCCTGTGCTCTGCTCGATTTTCTAGAACCCACTGGGCAAAGCAAACTTGAAAGATTTGGTAGCAAATGTTGAGGCCTTTTATGACATTGGCTCAGGCTACTTAGGAAACCGTTGCTTTCTGAAACCTTAGCCTCCCACAACTAGTCCTCCAGTAACAGACATTTCTGATTTTCCATCAAGAGGGTAAAACAAAGCAGCCAGATTTTCATAGCTGGCCCATGGCTAGAAGAAAAGTCTCAAACTAGGCACAACTAACATCTTAAGAGTCACATTTCCTTACAAAAATATTAGCAGTAATGAAGACACAATCATATAAAACACAGAAAAAGCAAAGCTGTTAAGATGCCTTGCAAAGCAGCAGTCAAAGCACAAGTGAAAAAAAAGGCTCTGAACTTCCCAATCCTTTCTACTCAGTTTCCACCCTACTACAACTGGGTGATGCAGAACTCATTAAAGACCTTGCTAAAACTATCTTGAGATTACTCAGGTACTACAGGAGAATATTGAGATGGATGTATCTAACCGCCAAGTAGGTCTTCTGCAGCATCTTTCAATATAGCAAGAATTCTCTATTTCAAGGCTGCAATGATTTAGTTGGGAAAGAACTAACGTTGAGAAAACTCAATGTTCTGATATTTCAAGTCAAATTTGATCTACTCTTCTTTTGGCAGGATTCATGCAAGTGAAAATTACAAGTGTGAACACTCTCAATGTTTATAGACGTCTGTGCACACCACATGCTCCAAACAGCGAGGAAAAGCTGTTACAATAGTTACAACGCACTTAAAAGTAACAGCTATGCTTCCTTTTCAGGGACTCACATTATCAAGTGCGAATCAACAGAAAGAATGTGGTATAATTCCTCAGTATCTTAATGTCAAAAGTAAACGAGATACTCTGTGTAAAATATACATTATTTCAAACTTAAAACAAGTCTTAAATCCTCAATGCATGGTTTAAGAATCAGCTGTTTGTAGAACGAGTATGGTATTCTTTAAGGTCAACAAAGAAAAAAAAAAACCACACCAACAGCCCTCTGCCACCTCAACATTCCTCTAACAAAACGTACTAAATATATTTGAAGTTGCAACAACCCATGCTTGACTCAGACTTGGTAAGCTGGTAGGAAAACCTGCCAAGTCTGCCTGGCTTGCCAAGCTCCAGGGGTTTGCAGGGCTCAACTCCAGTACTGCTATGAACAAATGGACTCAAAGTTATTAAACTGCTTTTCTGTCTGGAAAAAAGAAACCTTTTCACTTTAACTATTACCTGGCTGCCAAAAAGCTGGAAAAGCTTATTTGTAACTCAACTAGGACCAAGAGGTGCAATTTAAATGTAAAGAAATTCAGACCTAAGGCTGAAATCTGGGTTTATAATTGCTGGGCTTTATTATAGCAAATATTGCAAAGATCTGAAACCAGTAGGTGCTGCACACAAAGCAAGTGGAACGTGTTGCAAACTGAAAACTCGCCCATGCTTCCTGCCTTGAAGTGTGACCGCATTCTTTAAATAAGAAACCCCACTGCTGAAACATTTGATGCCAGCTGTGATGTGGGCACTTCACCACCGAAGAAGAGGAGGAAAAAAAAGCAAAAAAAAAATAATTCAGTCTGGTGCCTCCTTCCAGAGGTCCAAAAAAAGCCAACAGACAGTAATGCTTGGTTAATATTGACTTGAGCTGTGGGCAAAGCAAGGATCTCTGGGTAAAGCAGTCCCAGACTGCCTTTTTGAGCCACACAGTCCATCCACCTGCTCTATAGTATATTTTGAGAAAAGATCAAGTATTATTTAAAAAAAAAAATTCCCACTTGAGCAAGTTGGAAGGCAATTTTAATTACATTATTGCTTCATGCATAATTACTGCAACATTAATGCCTGAAATTGCAGGAACAAATTTATTTAAGTGCTCTAAGGCACTGGGATAGCAAATCATCTAAACGTGTATATTTATGAAGCCGTGATAATAGACAGCTTAACAAGTACTAGAAATGTTTCCCCAGCTCTGCCAAAGGGCACAGAAAGCTGATGCAGTCAGGGTATCAACAATTGCCACAGGCACCAATTACAGCCAGACCGATGCCTTCACTATTCAGAAATGAGTTAAATTCTCAAAATATCCTCTCTCAGCACACACACATTTTGCATGTTCTTACCAAATAGGCTCATTTACAGTTTGCCTACTACAGCAGGTTTGTGTGTCCCCTGTGAAGTTCATTAATAATGTATCCTGATTAAAAATCTCTCATTACAGATATGTCTCTCAATGCCAGGCTCTCACTCTTGCCCAAATGCACACAGCTTGAAAATAAACCCTTCATTAGAGAATATACAGCAGCAATTTTATAATATAGGTAAAGAGCCTTATTAATAAGATTTGACAGGGTAGGTATGGTTGCTTGAGACTCACTTGATTTGCCAAGGAGTATTCCCATGCTCCTTTTATTCCCGTCCACTGTTTATTAACTCTTTGCTGAAAGCAGATCAATATTTCTCAATTGAAAAACATTTGCTCCTGGGCTGGGCACTCCAAACAAGTGCCCATTTAAGCTTAAAAATCATCTCCAAACTTCTCTGTCAGTGTTAACAATTATTTTTAAAGTTTCATGCTGCTTTGGTCTCATTAAAAAGCCCCTATGCATTTACTGCAAAGCTTGGTCAGACGGGTATCAAAGCAACCAATAGAGACTTTCTGGCTTTAAATGCTAATTTATTAAATAAGCCTAAACAGCTGTTATTTCTTCTACCGACTACAGACAGAGATTATATTTCAGCATACTGAAAACACTTTTATCAGCTTCATCTTTCTCTGCTTACAGAAGAGGCATATAAAGAAAATTTGATTTCTTCCTTATACATGTTTCCATGCTCCTCTACCCAATCGACCGCCAACACTCTCCCTCTGCAGCACAGGTAACACCCAACAGGAGAGACAAGCACAGAGCAGAACAGAAGGGAGTTGGGGCCTGAGGGGCAAGAAGAACATCACCCTGCAGCTACACAGACTAGCAATTCTTACAGTTAAAATCCTCAGAGTAATTCTGAAGGCATTAAAACTAAATGAAAATTAGCAAGCTTATTTTTTTCTCAGGTGGTTACAACTCGATCACTATCATGTTTCTTGCCCCAGGAGCTTTGAGTGTTGTGGAAAGATCCCACATCTGCAGATGACTGTGCAGTATACATCAAAGGACCTATACTTTACAACATGACAAGATTGGCTTTTCCAGCAACATTTGGCCTCGACATACTGATTAACATGTTTAAAAAAATCCAACAAAACATAGCAGGCCATGCAAAGTCCTTTTCTTCACAGTGGTGGGGTTATTTTTTCTGGTTTTGTGTTCCTTGAGCTACATGAACATCCAATCAGTATGACAAATTATGCATTTGCTACTTATGTCACTGGTAAAATGAACATGCAGCTTATTAGAACAAATTCAACAGAGAGCTGTAATCTGACTTTGGGTTTTTTTTAATCTTTTGAAAGCAAGTAGAGTGTAGGGCAGGATATTTCTCCACTGTTCCAGGGACTTAATATTTCTTCAACACACTAATTGCTGCAGAAGCAAGCCTACGATAACGTGATTAGAAATGGCCAGTGTTGCCAAAGGGCAGATGTTCTTGCCAAAAGATGTGATTAAACTTAGCAGTTCTCCAGAACATTTCCCCTTTACAAATAGAGCTAGCTGTAGTCTGAATTTACTTTTTATTCTTCCTTAACTTTTCTGGAGTATCAAGAAAGCTGACACTGCTACACGAGGATTGTTTCATCACATATATATGTGACACTCCAGAGGTGACAGGACTCACATATTGACTTTTTAAAGATCAAATGAAAACACAACATGGCTCAAGACCGTTCAGTCAAGCCCCATGAGGATGCAGAGTTTCAGCATGCCTGCAGGGTCAAAAGGGCCCAAACCACAGCAAGACTATCAAGACTGACGACACTGGCAAGTCACCCATTATCCTACAAAGGCAGTAGCGTCCTGCTCCGGCTGGATGTCAGGCTAAGATGGCTGGAAGATGCCAGCTGAGATGGCTGGAAGATGCCAGCTGAGAGGAAACAAGGCAGGAGTTTGTTGGCTACATCCTTTTCCCATTCTTGACTGGCGAGCAAGGTGGGTTCACAGCTGCTTGGTTGGCAAGTTGGAAACATCATGACAGACCACTGTCTGCTATGAACTCCCAGTACTACCAGTTCGCTTTCACAAAAAAACTCGCTACTTGTAACACTCCTTTCTTTAGTAAAAAATAGAGCAGCTGTAAAGAAAGGTTTCCACTGACGTAGATGACAGGCACACAGCAGCAGTGACTGCAGTGCTGGAGCCAATTCAGTAATGTTGACAGGTTTGCTGTTTGGGTTTTTTTTTCAGACCTTCCAGATTTGCCTAATCAAGTTCTTTAACTGCCCTTGAGTACCAACACATCACCATGGAACTAAGAAGTACAACATGACTATTAATAGCTTGGCATGTATTAATGAGAATATGGTATCTCCTCAGCATGTAATCACCCCAGACTGGTCTTACAACTGACACAACTGTGTAATTGACCCACATCTCACATAAAAAGATAAGAACATGCTATTACACGGTTTTAAATGACCTGCTGGCTTTTCTGAAGCTTAGTGGTATCTTAAACCAACGATAATGTAATAGAAGTGCTTTGAGTTTGTTATTCTTAATTTGTTCTCTAGTGCAGAAATAAATTGATTAAAAAAGACATAAGTTAAATTACTTATATTAATAGGTGAGGAAGTATCAGGATCTCCAGGTAACATCCACCTGAAATTTTGCTAAGCACTTAGAATCCCGTAACAAACAATATGCCAGAAAACAAGAACAACACTATCTGAAACAGAAGAATATGGAACTCTTGGAAAACATAATGGTACTACTATTACCCAGGAAAGGGCAATGAAAAGCAAGGAAAGCACAGAAATGGCTAAAGAAGAGATCAACGAGCCAGTAAGTGTGGTATTGGATCTACAGGCAAAAGGAAAGCCAACAAAAATACAGTGCTTCAAAGAAGCAGCCTGATAATACCATGAGTTAAAAGGAGGGCAAATCCACTGAGGTTCTTCACTCACACCTCGGGTGTGCACTAGGGCTCACTGCAGTCTGAATAAAGCGTGTCACCACTGGCCTGTAACATCAAAATATTTCAACACCTCCCATATCAAAACAAGCACATACAGAGACCAGAAGTTTTAACACAAAACCGGACCCAGAAATTAGCACCTACAACTCAAAAACCCCCCAAACCCAATGCTGCATGCATTTAGGGAGAGTAGAAATGTCAAAACCGAGTATCTAAATACCCACATTGGGACCCCCTATCCCTGTGGAGCTGTATCTCTGTGACACTGGTAGAATACACCTGGTCCCACTTAAGGTGGAGCTGGCCTCACTGTAACACACGTTCTATCATACAGCTATGTACACACTCTGAAGTGACTGACAAGTAATCTCCTTCTCTAAAGTCATAGTGTTTTCACATCCAGTAAGCTGAAAGAATACAAAATCCCAAACTTAAATTTCATACATGCAATACCCCAGGAGAGCATCACAAAAACACAGGAACATGTAGTAAAGATTTCTTTGAGTTTAGAAGTACTAATCCTTCAGGGGTAGAGGTTATCAGGATGGAAGAAGACAGAATTAGAAAAAGGACTGTACGGAACGTTTTAATTCATTAAGAAAGCGGTGCTATATATGCTCTTAGTTTGCTTCTTGCCACAGCATACTGCAGCTGGCGGTTTCCCTTTCACCTACACACAGTTTAATGAAGCAGTCTCCCAATCCACATGCAAACACACTCATGTATAGTTGCAAATGATACCAAGAGGACTAGGAGAAACAGTGCTAAGTATATCAATATTCATTTAATGTAGCTAAAATACAGTCATGTATTCTTATTTCTTGGATATGAACCTAGGCAATGTCTTACCATAATCAAAACTCTTTTAAGATTTCCGAGGACTAAACGCATTCCCCGTACTGAAGAAAGCTGATGGTGACCAAGACCCTGACTGTCAATATTCAGGTCCTATTCTACGGGACATATCACTTGAATCCTTTCTCTTCTTATTTTTATTTGCAAAAGTCCCTTATGTGACACTTATAAATGTACGTTCACAGATTTTGCTTTTCTTGTCACCACATAAAGGAATCTTTCTGCAGAGCTGCTGAATTAAGTGTAATAGGAGCAGTTCTGTAAGCAAGGTCATTTTAGGTTTGGAACTGCAGTCCTTTTAGGATTCCCTATAGGGCTACATAAACTGCCAGGTTCCCCTTGCAAGTGTCGTCTTTCTTCCCTCTTCTTCCATATGAGATAAAATTCAGTCTCTGTAAGCCCTTGCATTAAGCTACTTTTATCCAGGAAGCTGACAGTTTGGAACCCAAGAAAAAAAGCAGAATTAGCCACAGAAAAGCAAGACCACTACAGGAAGTGCAGCTCATCTTCTGTTAAACGGGCAAGACTAAACTTTTAAAGCAGTGATCCCAGGAGCAGTTCATGTTTGTCACACAGAATCACACGGAATCATTATGGTTGGAAAGGACCTCCAGGGTCATCAAGTCCAACCTTTTTCCCAGCATTTCTCTAACCACTACACCATATCCTCAAGCGCCACATCTATTTCTTCTTTAAACCCCTCCAGGAATGGCGACTCCACCCCCCCCCTGGGCAGCCTGTTCCAGTGCCTAACTACCCTCTCAGTGAAGAATTTCTTCCTAATATCTAATCTAAACCTCCCCTGGTGCAACATTGCCCACAACTCTACTACCATTGCAGCACAGAAACAACATTCTAGCCTAAAACTACCAGGACATACAATGCAATCTAAAAAGCACCCTATGTACTTACTTTACATTTGTTTCATTTTTATTTATTAATATAACCAGTTTCTTGGTCAGTGGGGCAATCTAAAAATAGAAAGGACCTACCATTTTCTTTTTTACATATCTGCTTTTGAACGTGCTATCCCTTCCCTAAAGGTTCCAAGACTATTTCACAAAATGTCTCTCCCCACCTCTCCTGCCACCCCTCCCACACAGAAAATACATACAATAATTTAAGTCTAAATTTATTTCTCTACATGCTGGCTAAAGCTAAAAGACTTGGATCCTAAACATCTTTTGCCAAAATATGCTGCACATTGTAAGCACATGCAACCATTTCACTGGTAAATTACTTATTGAGGTACTCCTCACTAAAGAAATAACGTTTGAACTTCAGTAAGCGATTAGTTTTCTTTCACTGCAACACATATACAGAGAAACTCCTGGTGTGCCTCTAAAGCATTTGCTGTATCTTCTGATAGAGCTGTGTACAAAGAAAAATCAAAGTAGCTAGAAAAAAATACCTTAGATGAGAAAAGCCTATAAGTTCATACACAGGAGGAGCAATATATTAACGTGATTGTCAAAATCAGTCCCAGATTTCATTATGTGGCTTTGAGAGGGTATTGCATGCTCACAGGCAGCAGAGACAACTACTTTTTAATAAAAGACTCTCCTAAAAAGGCTGGGTAGTTAAAGAGAACTATGGCAGATCGGCAATAGTTGCTACAGACCAGTTCTTAGTTTCACAGCATTTTTGCAAGTAAGTTTTTAACCAGAGCAAACCAACTCACACCATTACCTTCTTGCTGGGAAAATCCTTCATGACAAATGTGCACCAAATTGCCTCTGAACATAGGCCAGGGATCTACCTCTGGCTTCTGTAGCTTTTTACCAAGACTCACCAAAAAAAAGACTGAGTGGTTACACACAATTAAAAACTGATATAGCACCCAAGGTGATGCAGGAATATGGTCTACAAATGAGATTTGAGCTTAGGCAATGCTGTAAGTTGCAACTCTGAGAATGAAGATGCATCTGCCATCTTTCACGCAACACAGAAGAAAAAATTGTGAAGAAAAACTAACCACAAGCTTGCCTGAAAATTAGACAAATACACATAAGCTACGAAAACACAATTAGTACATGACTCCAAAGCTATTTCAGAAAGAAAGTGCATTTATATCCTGAGTAGAATTTCCACAAACTAACCATAGTAAAGAGCATGAGTGTTGCAATTTTTTAATACAGCAGACAGCGGGAGGCAGGAAAACACACACAGAAAGCATCCATACCATCATTCACTTGCTCTACACAGAAGAGCACAACTCTAGCTATTGTACAATTTCCTTTTAGTCCTCTAACAGTAGTTCTGCTTCAGAACTACACACCTAAAGAGTGCAATAGGGGATATATAGATATTTACATTTGCAAGCCAAATGGATTAATGCGGAGGAGATGTAGATTTACTTCCTCTTAATGAATTCTTGGGTTAATGAGCTCTTCAGAACACAGTAGAGGCTCCAAAGTACATTCCTCTGTACAGACACCATGTATTATATAAAAGTTTGTCCAACTAAGTCATAGTTACGGTTTTCCCCTTACCACATTCTACCCTCATTCTAGATAGGAGACACAGATATCTTAAGAAAAGTAGTTCTACTTGGTGCAGAATGTAGCAACTTCATCTAAGTTGAGACACACTAATCAATAGAATCATTTAGGTTGGAAAAGACCTTTAAAACCGAGTCCAACTGCTAGCCCAGTTCTGCCAAGTCCGCCACTAAACTGTATCCCTAGTTGCCACAGCTACACGTCTCTTAAATACCTCCAGGGATCGCAACTCAACCACTTCCATAGGCAGCCTGTTTGATTCCCTGGCAACACTAAGACCTTAAACAAACAAGTAACAACAAAAAACAAAGCAGCACAGCACATTGTGTAAATTGAAGGTAATCAGGGGACTTCTGTCCAAGTCATATGCACTACCATTTATTTTTATCCTTAGAAGCATAACAGTCCTCATAAAATTTTGGTTATTGGAGAAACCTCTGAAGGAACATCTCAAATCCAGAACAAACTGCAGATAATAACATTGCATAAGAGTATCAGGATAGTCATACCCACTTTGGCCAACGGCTGTTCCCACCTAGTGGCCTGTCTTTAACAGTGCACACATGCCAAGCCCTACGGAAGAGTATGAACCACATGATTTCCACATACTCATCCAGTATCTGGAAATAGCCAGCTCTGCAGATTTTCCAAGTTTCCTTTGCCTTCCCTATGCAGTAATGTGCAATAGCTCTGTTTCCTGATGGTTTCCCTCTTAAGCCCCTATAAACATTCCGCAATACAACATCCCTTGTGTAGGGTTCAAAACACTGAGCTCAAGTGCAAGCCTTCGCATGAGGCAGAAAGCTAGTACAGCAGTTGACAGTTTTATTTTTTAGGACCTACTAGAATGGCAAGGGGAAGGAACATTACAAAAAGGACACCAGTGAGTCAAAGTTGAGGGAATGCCTCTCACCAAATTTCAACCACTCAACCAGCTGGTTAAGTCATATTGAACACTTTGGTAGCAACAGACTTTTACCAACTCCACCTAGAGAACACATGGCTGGTGATCCATATGTACAAAACAGAGTGGTACCACAGATCACCTACAGATGTTTGTGAGCCCAGGATGGGGAAAAAAAATCATTGTTCTAAGCAATGCTGGTAAGAGAAGTAGTCTTTTAATCTAGGCAACAGAAAGATTTCTCCGGTGGCAAAAGCATTTAATCTATGAAATGTCTTTCACTGCATACGGCTCACAGCTAGCCTGCAATCTGGCAGCTCCATCCATGAAGTCCTTTAAGCTCTCTTGGCAAGCTTAGTGCCCTCAAATATCCTCTTATCTTGCCCTATATCCACAACATGAGACCTCACTAACGCTATAAACATAGACCTTATTCTTTCTGGCACTTCAACATTTTTAAAAAAACCCAAACAGTTGGTCTACTCAGACCAAATACAAAGGGCCACAAGACAGTCAACTTACTTTTCCTCCAGGTGCTAACACTGAGCAATATGGATGCAAGCCAGCCCACATCTATAAGCCTGGTAGTCAGCTCCCTGGAAGAACTGAAAAACACAGCGTAACTATTGCTCCCTCAAAAGACACCAGAGATCCATCTGAAATTAAACAAACTACTCTTGTATTACATGAGGCTCTCTCAGCCTCTAGTCACTCCGGGGCACTTTCTCAGAAAGAGTAATTTCAACTCCAAATAGGATATCACAATAGACAGTGACTTAATGTTTCATTTAAGACCATGCCTTCCATATTGCAGCACAGCAATCAATTAATTTAAAATGCAGGTTTTTAAGCTGCGGATCCCACTATCCAGACTATCATTTCAGTTTAAATCAGGCTTGGAGCATGCTCACAGAACATTTGGAACCAATTTAAATGGATTTACAATCACATTGCAGTTAAACCACTGTAACTTCCTTGTGTAGGCAAGCCTGTATGGCAGGCAAGGGAACATTTGTTTATAGTTTGGATGACTATATGAGGAGAAAGAGGATGTCAGAAACAGCCTTCGCTTCACTGCTTGGGGATTTCAGCGCTGAAGGTTGAAAGGTGGGGGAAAATGCTTATTATTTCGCTTGCACTACTCAAATATTAGAAGCAACCTTAAACCATTTTACATAGGGATCTGTCTCAGTCACTCAATTCTAACAACATAGAAAGTACCACCACATACAGCCACGTCCAACCACTTCTGGGGAAACAGGTTTGGAATTCACATGTCAGATCTTTGACCCTTAATAACATTGGCATTTTTCAAGTAATTTATTTATTAATGCTTTTAACCCCACACTTGTCTTTTAATCTCACCTAATCCGCAGAAACAATCTCCAATCCATTTTCGCTGTCCTAATGTTAGCTTTTCTGAAAATTTTAAGATGGCCAGTAGTTATTTGCATCAGTCATCTTGCCATTCAAAAGCTGCCATTGAGAGTTTCCCCCCTGTATAAATGCTGAAAAATAACACAGAGGAAAAGCCTCAACCTCAGAAACACCATATGCGTGACATGGCTAATTTCCTGGGCTGCACTGGGCTGGAAGTCCCTTTTAAGAGTCAGACATAGAAATGTTTGGTGCTCAGAGCTTTCATTCCTGGGGAGCTATTCTCAACTTTTTGTCATCTTAGTACCAGGTTCTACCATGAACACATGTTCCTTTTGCTCAGATACTATAATGTCCTAACTGAAGACTACCAAATATTTTGTTCTTGAAGGGAAGAGGATTTCACAAGTTAGGAAACATTTCCCAAAGTAAAAGATAAAACAGCTGGATTTTAATCATCTCAGTTACTCTACAATCAACATGCCCCTCTTTGGGGTCAAAATATTTTTCGTGCTGCTGAAACAGAGTACAACTTATTTCAACCTTGCGCTGAAATCACCACCTGGCCCTGGAACTCCAGTGCAACCATTTTACACGCTTCCAGACTTCAAGCTAAGATATCAAGAAACAGGTTGTTAATAACGTTCTATAAAAGCCTTTACCTTCTGCCCAGCGTTACAGATACAAGACAGGTTTAAAGAAATGAGGAGCTGCCAGGGCTACTGTTGTGTAATTTTTCATGTATCAGGGTGCATTCTTTGAAGAAATCAGTTTATATGAATACTTTTGAGCACTGGGAACTCTGAGTTTCCTATGATTAAAAAATGAAGAACACGTGCACAGCAAATAAAGAGTATTCATTTCACATGCAAGTTCACCGTACTGCATATGCATGCATGCTATTGAATCGTAAAAACAACTCACATTCTTATGGATAGACCTGCAGGTTAAATTGTATCTAAAACAAGATGCTGCACTCAAAACCACTATGTTATTTTTCACCAAAAATTAACAGAAGATGAAAAAAGAATAGCTACTGGTAGTCACAGGTTTTAATTGTACTCAGTGTCAAGGTCTCTCAGATAAAGTGTAACATGCAGCCCATGGAAAAGTTTTGTTTTGCAGGGAAATTTTAAAAGCATTCAAGGATATTTTCAATACAGTAAAACGCTTTTCGGCATTAGATTCAGTGATAATCAACAATTCCAATGTGTTATAAAGATGAATCATGTATATTGAAAAACATCCAGTGCTGAAAAATAATTTATACTTCACCTAGTTTAAAAAAAATAACACAAACAAACCCAACATCTAAGTATGTTACAAAAGCATACTGCAAGCTAGTTCTCATGGCTGATGTTCCTACTCGCCCACAACCATTACATTGTTCTTAGCTTGCTCCGCACGCATTGCCATCAGCTTACCAAAATTACAGATATTACAGGCAAGTTATTAAATTCCAGTGTTCCAAAAAGCCACAGAAGACAGATGGATAAAAGCAGAGCAAGTAGCTCACCTTTTCACTACTACGTTTTTACTAATTTCTCCCATACTTACACCAGATTAAGCAAAACAGAACCCCTGTCAAAGTGGTAATGCATGAAAAGGTAACACCCCTGAGACTACAACATACTCAGGACTAAGTTACATTTCTGGAATTCTTAAAATGACCTGTTAAATATAGATCAGTTGATGGTACTGGAAGACAAAAACCAAACCTCACTCATGAAGACCATCGACACAAGCAGTTAATTAGATCATCTTCCTCGCTATTTTTTTTTTAACATGAAGTATCTGAAGAATTACTAATATCATCTTCCTGCCAGCATCAAAATACAGAAGACATGGAACCAGCAAAGCGCCTTCACCTTTGAGAAAGTGTGTTCTTCCCGTCCCGGCATGTGTATATTATAAAACTTCACCTGAGATAAAGGAACCAGAAAAGAGAAGGCACTTCCTCTCTTCTAGGAAAACTAGAAGCAGAACAAGGACTTCACAGGTGTACCTTGTGAGAACTCCGGGGAAAAAGTCAAAAAGACAACTGGAATTTACGAGGGGGTAAAAGGAGTTATCACAGTTCAAAAGGAAAAGGGTCTTGTGAGTAGCAATTCCTCCTGAAGAGTGCACAGAAGCTTTCGGCATTTTTTTTTAATAAAATGGATTTATAAACCTTCTGCAAAGAGTTCTACAGTTTAATAATTTAGCCCATAGATGATGCTTTATTAATGGCATGCATCAGACATTATCACCGGAAAACTGGATAGAAGTCCAGATGTCTGGTTTAAGACCATTTTTATTCCCTACATTTTCAAAACGTTGCATGGGGCATTAGCTGCACGACTCAGATGAACTTAATGGGAGTCATGCAGCTATGCCTGCATATAACACTTTGAAATGAGAGAAGCAATGTTTTGGGTTCCATTTTTCTGAAGCTCTCCCTGGAGTGATTTAAGGTTGTTTTTTTCCTCTCAGTCTTTTCTCTAAAGGTCTTCTACACTTCACCTCACCACATCTGACAGATAAATAGCTGAACACTTTGGACACATAATTTTTCAAAGACTCCAGTAGTCAGAGCTTGTGTAGTACCATGAAACCAAACAGTAAACAGCCAGGTAATTAAATTCAGATAATTGTGTATATGTGCTCAATTAAACTGCAATATGTTACTTCAAATCAGAACACCGCTGTGGGCACTGAGCGAAGTTACAACTTAGTATCAACATATGCCATTTATTATGATTGATTACTGCTTAGTGTAAACCATTTTAATACGCACACATGACCAAATATAGGTCATGACTTAATATAGGTTATTCAGGTTCAAGTCAAAACTTCAGTATATACATTGTTTTACAACACAGCACACAAATTTCTATTGCAAAGGCATGCCGTAAATTGTAGATGAAGGAAAAAGAGAAACATATACATGATATGCATAAATTCCAACCTTACCTGGTGATAAGCTGTAAGAATAATTTTACTGTATTTTCATTTTTTCAAGTAGTTTAAAATATGACTTTCCTTATTTTCTTTCATTTTCTTTAAGCAGCAGTGCTAATCCTTCCCTTTCTGAGCTTATGAATTGCCTGCTTAAACAGTTGCCTTCCCAATCAGCTCACAGTTTGCAAATCTGCCTTCAGGTCCAAACAGACCAAGCCCACGAAAGAACTAGGACTTCACTCTAACCTTTCCATTCTGCAATGACATCACAGCAGAAGACTAAAAAGGGAATATAAAAATTGATACTTTTCCATTTTCAGTGCTCATAGTTATAGATTAGTTTATTTCTGTAATTTTTTCTATATATTCTATAAAATAAATGTTACAAGACGCCATGTAAATCCTTGACAACTTTATAACAAGTTCTGAAAGAGCAAGCAACACTAGCAGGATCACATCAGTGAAGCTGATCTAGATCAAAAAAATACTTAAATAAACGTGGGAGGCCAGTAAGAATAACTTCTGAGAAAAATCAACTGCAGCACAAGGTTGTTTTTCCTTTATATAAGAGAGATGGCCAACGTGTACACCAACACTACTGGTGGCTAAGCTACAATCCTCAACTGTGTTCGTCATCATTACACAAGCCATGACCCTCTGAAAAACACCCTTGTGAAGTTTAGAGACCCTCCTGATCCTGACCAGAAGTAATGGGACAGAGACTATCACAAACGAGACAATGAGCTTGCCTTCCTGTAGGATTTAGCCAGGATAACAGTTTCTTCTCATGTTTTCTGCATTTCTTAAGATCCCTGGGCTCTAGAGAGACTCATTCTAACTAAAAATACACACACAGCACATCCTGTGTCACCCTGGTGACAATCTGTCATCCTCCAGACATTTCCCAGCTGTCAGTTTTAAACAGTATTGGTTAAATCCTTCAGTGCAATGAAACACTTTATAGAATAAGATCTTCTTATATTCAGGTGCATTAAGTTCTTATACTCTTTTCTGAAGACATTGGTTTCAGGTAAACACTTAAAAATAGGGCAGAATGACAGGCAAGTAGCTCTGAGACATAATGTGTCACCAGTGCACAGAAATTTTTGAAGAATTAGGGAACTGCCCCCATACTCTCCTTAACAATCAACACATTATTTTCCTCCCAGATTCAGCTCGTTCTCCTTCCTGATGTGGCTACTGCACTTCTGGACAGAGTATGAGCAATGCTGCAAGCAGCATTCTATAGCTGCTTGCTGTGGTCCCAGTAAATTTTTATTTTGTCTAGAATGCAGATGCATCTGACTGTCATATAAACGCGTATTCTTCTAAATTTGGAACTCAAGTTTACAGCTTTGGGAAAGAAGTTCTTTGGAAAAGAAGTTCCCACACATTAGCGGTTGCCAGTGATGTGTCATGTTCCAAACTATGAACCTGAAAAAGTGAGTCATTTCAGAACCTAAAAATCTGAGTAGTTTCTGATCAACTCCTGTCAAAACAATCTGAACACTCAGAGGTATGTATCATTGCCAGCTGTATCCCAGTAAGAAAAAAGACTGACACCTAGCTTGCATTCCGGACCTAAACATCCATCCAAAGTGAATCTCTGCAAGACCTTCCAAGAATATACTATTGCCCCTGTGTGGATGCTGGGTCACACACGCAGCAACTCACCTCCAGGATGTCAGAGCAAATGCGTTTTGGTAACACATGGGGACAGGACCGTTAAGCCAAGCACATTCTGGGGCAAAGCAGATACCATTCGAGATTCCTTTAAGGAACCAGATCACATACTTGGAAGGCCACCACAGAGTCTATTTGCCATTGACAAGAGTACTGCCAGTGCTGTGAATTTGCCTGGGTAAATGTGCAAGGGCTACTTCCAAACTTTAAAAATCTCACCTCCCTAGTCCAAACTGGGTTCTTGGTCCCCAGTTGTCCACCCACACTATGCAGGGTAGCTCAACAACCCTTCTGGGGGGGAAAAGTGTCAGTGTTAGAATATGAGCCAGCAGAATGCCCAGGTGGCCAACGGCATCCTGGCCTGTATCAGGAATAGTGTCGTCAGCAGGACCAGGGAAGTGTTTTTACCCCTGTACTTGGCACTGGTGAGACTGCATCTTGAGTGCTGTGCTCAGTTTTGGGCCCCTCACTAGAAGGACATGGAAGGAACAGAGCATGTCCAAAGAAGGGCAACAAAGCTGGTAAAGGGTCTAGAGCATATGTCTTATGAGGAGCTCCTGAGGCAACTGGGGTTGTTTAGCCGGGAGAAAAGGAGGCTGAGAGGCAACCTTATTGTTCTCCACAACTTCCTTAAACAACTACCTGGTTGTAGAGAGGTGGGGATTGGTCTGTTCAATCAAGTAACAAGTGACAGAACAAGAGGAAATGGCCTCAAGTTGCACCAAATAAAGTTTAGATTGGATATTAAGAAGAATTTCTTTTCTGAAAGGTTTATCAGGCATTGGAACGAGCTGCCCAGGGCAGTGGTGGAGACCTCATCCCTGAAGGTATTTAAGAATCACATGGACATAGTGCTTAGAGATATGGTTTAGTCAAGGACTTGTCAGTGTCGGTTAATGATTGGACGCTATCATCTTAAAGGTCTTTTCCAATCCAGGCAGTTCTGTGATAGCACGATATGGCTGGTCTCTCGTAGAGAACACATGAAAGCAACGTGACAAGCCATGCTGCATTCTTTGCCTAGGAATCAGGCATTGCTTTTCATGGCCAAAACCACAGATACAATCAAAGTCTAGAAATAAATCATAGCTATATCTTCAGCACATTCAGCAGAAAGGGCCAAAGTGTGATAAATAGTATTAGCAATACAGATAAAACCACTGCTCATGCAGCTAAGGTTTCAGGACTTTTTTTTCCCTTTGTTTCCTAGCCGTTTTGTTTTCAGGACATCAACCAGTAGGTAAATATCTTGGCCCTTACTCCAAAAAAACCCACAAATTATTTTGAAGAAACACTAATAGAACTGAAAGCTGTTCCATGCACTAAGTATGACAGTCGCATAGGATTAACATATTTAGAAGAGTCATAGGAGGTAGTTTACTATTTGCTATTCAGGGAGTTGCTCCTCAAATTAGGAAAACTGAGGCAGAAACAAGATCACTCCAACCATACTGCCAGCTTTTTGGCCCTGGCTTGTGAACATTAAGAAATGATTGTCATTATAAAGCTGAAATACTCCTACTATGTCTGGAGCTGGACTGATGCCTAAAGCCACAGCAAGTGCCCAACCAAGAGAAGATATAGGGGATTTAGCATTTAACTCTGCAACGAAGAGCATCAACCTGCAAAGAAGTCAGAAATGTCAGTTTCAGGTTTTGGGAAACAGGCACCACAAAGTCAAATACTGAATATATTAACTGCAATACCCTTGTTCTACTTCACGCCTTTGAAATTTTCATTAGCAACCAATGTCTTTTAAAGATGAGGGATACTGGGAATTACCAAGTCTGACATACTGCAACTATATAGCCTCTTGCTGCATTTACAAGGGGGATTTCAAAACAGTTTGGGAAACAGGTTTAGGCAAGAGTAATGTAAACACAGAAATAGTTCCTCTTTGAGAAATACAAAGGGGCACGTGCATCCAAGACAGTCAGTTCAAAATGCTTGTCAGGAAATAGCTGAAACTCACTGATCATTAACAGAATATGTTAAGCTATTAATTCTCAAATGGAAATATGCTGGACTTCCAGCTGTTTGAAATAAAGAGAAACCTGGAAGCCTGTTTTCATTTTAGCACCACTACAGTTTTTATCTCTTTCTTCCTCCCCTTAACTCCTGTGACTGACAACTTTCATAAAGGTACCCTTTCTGCTCTACAGCAGACAGTAAACATTTTTTCTGAATGGTAAAGGTGGTGCATATGCAAATAGACATATTCAGTTTAGAAGGAAGTCTTTCACAGACTGGAAGGAAAAAAAAAATTTCAAGTGCTACAGAACCACACATGCATTTCTAGGAAAATGTTTTAAAAAACCCTAATGCTTCTCTGATTTTGTTGCAATTGGTCTCAGATGATGCGGCAGAGAGCATCTGACCAATGCTGGTATTACCCTGAATGATTTTTTGGGGATGGAACATCCTAGAACAGTCTTGGCAAAACCAGATAATCAATGATTTTTGGGAACATATTCAAACAGAAACTTGGAATGTAAAAAGACACTTTTCCTTCCTGTACTAAATGGATTTATGACTGATCAGTTAGAGTATTTTTCGTCCACTGCTAAAAACCCAATGAATCAAACATAAAATCTTGCAAGAAGATACACTGCCACTCTCCTTACTAATATCAAAGTACAATTTGATATCACGGTACAATTGCAAGCAAAACAGCTTTTCTAAAGCAAACGTGATTTCACATAGTTTCTACAGCAATTTACTTTTTCTTCTGCTACTAGTTTTCAAAGCTGAAAGACCCAGTGGTGAGGCAAAGTCATGGAATAAAAAGGGATTCTGTATTTTAATGTCTAAGCAGCGAATTGAGGAAAAAAAAAAGCCCCCACATGATGCTGCAGATCTCAGCACAGCAGCCAGACACGTAACAGCGCTGGCTTGGAATTAGCTTATATCTTCCAAAAGATGACACTGCTGCAGGACCCAGGCAGCCAGTGGAGGAAGTGGCCAACCCTCTAAATTTATACTAGCTCCAAAGGTGCTGACAAGAGTTGGTAGTATTTTGTAAATTTTAATTTTACAATGACATTTCCAAATATTGCTCTCAATCAAGTCAAGTATTTCGTATTCGCAGTGGAAGCAGGAGCTATCTAAATGCAATACAAAAGTAATTTTTTTTAGGGTATCATTCTTTGTACACCATTAAACAGGCAGTCATCTGCCAAAATTGCTTTTTGGAACAGGATACATACTCACTGCAGGAGTTTACTGTGACTGATGCCAGTAGGGGCGAAAATAACTGAAGCCTGGCAGGTAAAGGTCTGTTTCTCCCCATTTACTAGAATTATATAGTAATTACTTCTACTCGAACAGAAGAAAGCAGACATTTCCTGCCCACCAGAGTGGTTTCCAACTGTACCTCGAAATAGAGAAATATGATAATTAAAGTTTCATCGATCTTCATTATTTTTAATGTGACAGTAGATGTGGGAGCATTGCTATGTTGTTCTATTATAGAAAGTGTATGCAGCAGCAACTTCCTTGCAAGTTAGAAATTTACCCAAGTGCCTGAGCACAATCCCAAGTGCCTGAGCACAATCCCAAGTGCCTGAGCACAATCCCAAGTGCCTGAGCACAATCCCAAGTGGAGTTTATTATTGTACCCAGCATTTGTATCATTTACTGCTGCTTTGGGGCTGCACAAAAAACCTGTAGATTTGCATCTTCGCACAAAAGTAATAACAAATTTAGTGGTGAATCTCAAGTGAATACCAGTGTGGTTAAAGGGAGCACTGGAAACTTCTCATGAGCATGATTCCCCACTGACGCATCAGTAAGATAAGTAGGAAGACAGACTCAGTCAACGCAACTAAAAAAAAATTCACCCAAAAATCCCCAGTCAGTCACCAATACTCAGAACACAGCCAGCTACGTGGAGAGTGACAGGCAATGTACCAGAGGAATTGTGTTGAGTTTCTCAAGAGCAGAGCTCTCAGGAGACCATAGTTTACCGATCCGACAACCTGCTCTACAGGGAATGAAGTCAGACCAAAAAAAAAACCAAAAAAAAAAAAGAAAATCAAGCTTCCAAGCAGATACACCTTCATGCTCTCACTGAGTGTAGCTATGTTGATGCTGAGTAGAAGCAAGCCACAGAAGTGTCATTCATGTAGGTACCAGCAATATATTTGAGTATCAAAACCAACATACTAAAAGCTGCATTATTTTGTGGGTTACCTTTTTAAAATGCAAACAAGATGATAACTTCATTGCCGAAGAGACAACTGACTTTTTCCTCAGGGAGAGATGAGTTAAAAACCACAGAACTTTGTGACTATCCAAATGCTACCTCCTTCCCAATCAAAGTGGGCTTTACAAAGCCCACAGAGACCCTCCGCAGACCACCAGCACACACTCCCCTTTCTTCACCAAGGGCTCGCCGGGCTTACTTGCAAATTTTTATGCAGTCAAAAGCCAAACACATAGATTTCCAATCCTGATCCATATTTTAAAATGTCGTAACTTTTCTCTCATGCCTTGCCTAGAATGCTTTCTCAGCAACATGAGGCAACTTGAAAAGAATGGTAACTCTCACATCTCACATCCCTTGAAGCACTATCCTGGTTTTAGGTAACATATTCCTGCTTCTCCTAGCTTTACCGCTCCCATCTTCTTATTTCAACTCAGTATAAATTAGGAATTGCTTGAAAAATAGTAGAAACTGCTTCCAGAGAAGTAAAGTCTGCCAGAACTTTCACTGCTATCATTTTATCATTCCTCCATTGCAGGAATATCTTGTATTTTAGCACAAGCCAATTCCTCCTTGCAGCCCAGATGGCCTAATGCTCATTCTTAAAGACACCCTCCCCTCCCATATACCACAAATCACACACCATAAAATCCAGTAATTGTGCATACATTCTGGTGAAATTATGGTCTCCAATGTATTCTCGGTTTTTAAAAAATCACAGCTTCTTCATGCACATGAACAACACGTGACCAACATGGGGAAAGTTTTTTTTTGTTCAGGCATGCCTTTGGGATCAACTACCGCTTCTCAACTTCCTTCCCTCTTCCCCAGCTCTATGTTTGGGATGTCTTTGAGTAAAAGATACTCAGACAGTCCAAAAGGGAAAAACCAGTTGATTTTAAGTCCCCAAGCAGCTATGGCATGAGATTATTAGCAATACGAACACCAACTCACGCTCTACTTGAAATTTCTTTGTCTTTTCTGCAGATGCACAAGCAAAAGCTCCCACCTTAGCTTACTAAAATAACATGTACACTTAAATCTGACAAAAGTCTACGTTGGTCAGGTCCTACCTCTCATCAAAAAAATCTTGTCTACATCAGGAATGTGATCTGGCTGAACTCTAACCTTAAAGAGCTCATCCTGCAGCTGTGCAAACACTAGTGCCTTGGCAAGCAAGGGGGAAAAACACACTTGCAGGGGGAAATGAAGATCAGACTGCCCTTTTCAATGGCTGTACGCATTTATGTCGCAGTAAAGCACAGCCCAGTTGTGGATTCAAGCAATAGTGAAAGCAGAGTCCAGCGATAGGTACAGCAACAAGCATGACCCAGCTGGAGAGACCTGGACTTTCTAAGCAAAGGTGCCACTGCACAAAGCTCCAGTGCAGAAAGCTGCTGGACCCACCACGGGAGCAGAATGCAACAGGCAAACAGGGAGTAACGACACCACTACGAAACTCACACCTTTCCTACGTTTCATGCATTTCCATATTCAATCACAACTCTAATTAAACCAGCGCAAAGTAAATTTTTCTTTCCCTATCTTGTCCACGAAGCAGAACACATGAATAAGCATAAACACATTTCTGAGTAGTACAAAAGTACGCGTCATTTTTAACACTAATGAATGCCAGCTGACACAAAGCACAGGCTGACTGTCATATTGCTTAGCTGCTCCAGACACCTGTCACTCCTCAGCAACAAAGGGGAGAAAAGGTCAAGACACTGTTAGTAAACCCAAAAGGGAGACTTACTTTTCTACCAAAATTGAACTTGACAGGAACCATTGTCACAGATAATGCTGAGAGGTTCAGGTGTTACTGTTAACTGACGGTTTATGCTTCTGCTGCTACCAAGTCATCTATGTATTTTTGTCAGCTAACATTAATAAAACCAATCTGTACTGTCCTTTTTAAATAAATATAGCATTATTTAGTTTTGGATAAGAATACGTAGCATTAGATTTCTTTTCTTACACAGATACCATTTATGCAGTTTATACAAAATTATATATACTTTCACTGACTCCCTGTAGAACTTAGATACAGCTAAGGATAATATATTCCATCTTCTTGCTTTCTAAATCCTTAATTGCTTTTGTCAAAGAAATCCAGCAAGAAGAAAGCAAGCAAAATAACTTCGTCACGTTTAAAAGTTGGCAGACCAAGTTTTGACCTTCCTCTCTCTTCTGACAGCACAAAGTCATCAGCAGTTATCCATGTCTTTGTCTTGATGGGGCAGAACAAGACTGTAACACACACAAGTATGCATCAAGATCACTTGGCTTTTGCTTTTCCACAGAATGGGCCCCTGTGCCTTTTGGGATATAGTTCTGGGGTTTTAGCTTAAGCCCACAATTATCGACTATACTGATGTTTATATTTGACATGCAAGTATACCCACAAACATGTGGTCTCAGCCTTTAAGTATTGGTGCCAATTCTCTTCTCTCGTCTAACAGAGGCTCAGTTACACTGAACTGAGCCAATCGTGGTTCAGAAATAATAAAAAAAAAAACCAAAAAACATTGATCCAGAATGCCCATACTTCACAGCAGTTACAATCAAATCACAATGGTTCCCAGAAAGAATCAGGTTCAAAGTAGCAAGAAAGAGAAGAACTAATGGAAAACATTAGGCAACGGCAACAGAATACCTAGCGCTGCAACCTACTCATTTTTTGACATCTTGTCAGAAAACAGCCTGCGTAACTTGGAAGTAATACCATCACTAGATAGCATGATTTGCTATTTCTGGTGCATTTTCATGTTCTAAACGATCTTGTTGAAAAGAGTAAGGAGATATAAGAAGCAATAGCATGCTCTCTAGAGCACATAAATAACCAAAAGCCTATAAATAGTCATAGCTATCTGCATTGTGCTCCGCATCTCAAGAGAGAATGAGAAAAGAGCCTGTTTTGGACAAGTTACTCAAAGCTGTTACACTTGCTGTGTGCTATCACACAGTCCAACACATCCCTAGTGCCATCTCAATTAAGTGATGCAAGGATTCCCACAGAGGAATGGAGCCTCTCAGGGCACCAAGTGGTAACAACTCCTTTTCTCCTGTTCCCAGCCACAGGCCTCTAGCTATTTACAGGGCAGACATCCCTTGGGTCAGATGTAGTCAAACCACTGAAGTGCTTTTACAGAAAAAGAGGCTGTAAAAGCACATTTGAAAACACCACCTATGCTACTTCAGACTTGCACTGAGGACCAGACTCATCATGGAAAATACAGTCTATTTTCTTACCTTTGATTGTGCTGTGCTAAAAAAAAAAAAATACGGTTAGAGACCTTGAACTCCGCCAAACAAAAACTCCAAACCTATATTCTAGATTTCTTTTCCTTCACAAACCTAAGAGGCATTTTACTTTAAATCCTGTACATGCACTTAAACTAGGTTACCGATGCCTTTTATGAATCCCAAAATAAAACAATCTCTAGTGATTAATTAGTGAAACTGGATATTTTTATCATTAATGCTCATCCAAGTGAAATGGCAAAATTATTTTCTAGCAGCATAGTCTGCATTCCGTTAAGTTTGTTCTCTGCTGTAGCTTCTTTGGGTCGTGATTCTAAAAAACACCACCAAGAAACCTCAAACTAATCAGGGCCAGAGCTCAGCTTATGATGCAGATACTGGAAATAAATAAATAATATACTCAAAAAATCTGGTCACATCACATTCTGAAGCTAGTGTTCAGAGGATTTTGTAGTTGCCTCTGAAAAAGGCAAGAGAGGAAGAGTTAAGAACTCATCAACTGCACGCATCGGTACTACAGGACATGCTAGAAAACACGGCCATTAGAAACACATACTCCAGTGGTGCCTCCAAAAATATCAGAGAAAAGCCTTGAACAGCTAGAAAGGAGAGACTGGCAACGAGACTGCCATTGGACAGGAGCTCAGGTGAAGACAGGTTTTTTTGCTCAACTTCCCAAGAATGAAGAGACAAAAGACTAGTAAAATGCTTCAAGATGATAAAGTGGAACACCAAACCAAAAAGTTTGTGTGTTACGGTCAAGTTACTCATGCTGAAGAAATACCAAGCCGTACAGCCTGACCTTGCTGCTGGGCAAACAGCTGGCAGCCAGGCAGACTTGTATTCAGTGCAGACAAGTGAAATGCAGCCCCTGCAGACCAGCACACGCTTTGTTCACACAACAACCAACAATATCCCAGCACACGGCTTGGAAAAAATAAACTCATTCTGTTCCAAAGAACTGCCAGTGAAGTAGAAAATGCAATTGCTATTCAGTAACTTCAGAGGGACGGCTCACAGGCAAGCCACGACACATTTCCGAAAGCGGGCACCCAGTTAAATTCTGGAGTACCTCAGGCTTAAATAAAAAATTACAGAATTTTGTGGAATTGCATAGAAGGATTACTTGTGAATCAATACCACACTTTGTCTGTAACACTTCCAAACTGTCTGGCACCACCTAAAAATGCTTTGCAAAGAGCAGTGCAGAAAGAACTGCAAAGCCCTCCTCACATGTAGGCTAAGAAGGTGTTTTTAAATACCAGGATAACAGCCAGGTGTAACTGCAGCAGATACAGCTAAATGAGTAAAAGTAATTTTGCTTTTCTCTCCTCTGGAAGACTGAAGTCTTCAAAGTTGCATTAAGTTACAGATCATGCATGCTTATAGGACTATTTTAACATGAGCACCATAAAGCTTCTAAACCCCCAAATTAAACTCACTGTTTCAATTTGCCAGCAGTCACAGGGGCCAGGCTCCATCATCAAGTCCTTTAACAAAAGCTAGCCTCATTTGGAAGCATTTGTATTGCTGTTCTCAAAAGCAAATTGCTGTAGAAATGCATTTTGAACACAGCTATTCAGTGCAATGAGGTACACCTGAAAAAGAAGCTCTCACACCTTCAATGTGCCAGCCCTGTGGCTTCTGTCTAGTAAAAAGGAAAGCATACAAAAATCCCTTCTTCATACGTACGATATGCACAGGACCTTACTCTGCTGACAGTTATTCCCACGTAAATCAGAAACGTCTCTACTATAGGAAGTCTATATATAAAGGTATAAGCCAGATATAAAGAATACCTGTACAGGCCCAAGGGATATATTTGTCAAAAGCTGTATTACCATACAGGGATCTATGTATATGCAGTGTTGGATTCTAAAAAAAGCTCTAAAAATCACCCCTTCAGTGCAGTACAGCATACATTGCTAAATTCAGCATGAAGGTGCTAAGCACAAGTTATTCCCAGATAAGTTTTATTTGCGCTCTTTTAACACTAATACAAATTTGAAATTTGACCTTCGCTGTACCCACAAATAGTGGCCTCTGCACTGAACTGGTCTAGGTGGATGGGAAAGCAGGACCTGTTCTCCTTTATTTTTATGAAAACAATGGGTTATTACAGTCAGAGCAGTCAATGTTTTCCAAAGCAATATTCAAAGCCATAGCAAAAGTTATATTTTATATTAAAACTTCCAGCTTTTAGAAAGAAAGTGGGGTTGAAATCACAAATGATAAACTCTTGAATTTCAAAGCTGCTTTTAGCTGACGAAAAAAACCCCTAGGTTTAGGTTTTTCTATCTTTCGTAATACATGTTTTAGTTTCCGTCTTAAAAACTTGCTCACATCAGGCTAGGAGGGCGACAAAGATGATCCAGGAGCTGGAGTGCCTCTGCTATGAGGACAGGCTGTGGGAGCTGGGATTGTTCAGCCTGGAGAAGACTTCGGGGGACCTAATAGCTGCCTTCCAATACCTGAAGGGAACCTACAGGAAGGCTGGGGAGGGACTTTTTACAAAAGTGTCCACAGTTAGGACAAGGGGAAATGGGTTTAAGTTGAAGGAGAACAGATTTAGATTGGATCTTAGGAAGAAATTCTTCAGTATGAGGGTGACAAGACTCCGGAATAGATTGCCTAGAGACGTTGTGGCTGCCCTCTCCCTGGAGGTGGGCCAGGTTCAAGGCCAGGCTGGATGAAGCCTTGAGCAAGCTGGTCTAGTTGAGAGGCGTTCCTGCCCATGACAGGGAGGT
Organism: Apaloderma vittatum; assembly: GCF_000703405.1. Taxonomy (NCBI): domain Eukaryota; kingdom Metazoa; phylum Chordata; class Aves; order Trogoniformes; family Trogonidae; genus Apaloderma; species Apaloderma vittatum. The sequence continues at coordinate 66,335 of NW_009730091.1, read as the reverse complement.
TGGACTCTAAGGCCTCTTCCAAATTAAGCCATTCTATGATTCTCTGATTTCTCTGCTAAACATCAACTTGCATTTTCATCAGTGACACAGATAAACTGAAAGATCATTTACTAATGACAGAATTTTGACTTGGATGAACACATTGCTCAGGAGATGGCTAATGTTTAACAGCCTCAAATATAGACAAAAGCATGATTATTGCTTTGCTATAAGCCCCCCAAATATGACATTAAGATTTTGAACACCAAATTAAGTATATGTTTTACAGATTTTAAAAAAATAAAATAAAAAAATCAATATGCCTTCTACACAAAAAAAAGATCCAGGTACTCTGAACACTTCCACGCAATAAAAATCACAGTATATGTCTTTTTGAAGCAGTCTATTGCAACACATACTGAAACTGGCAGGTGTTTCACCTAGAAATTTTGAGACCATGCTAAGGAACCTAATTTATCATTTATAATACTTGCAATATTGAAAAAATCACAAGCTGTGCTGGTTGTAGGGTGTAATCAATGCAACAGTCATAAAGAAAAAAGAATAATGTTGGTACTCATTCCATTACTTTTGAAAATGGCTGGAAAAAAACCAAAATCAGACATTTAATAGTTAAGACGATTTGGATTTCAGGGAAGATGGACTGCTCTCTAATGACTCACAATTCATTGCATAGCACTAAAAAAGAAACAAATTAGCATGGATTTATCTTTGTGACTGATTCCTTGGAAACTCTTGGAATTAACATACTCAATTACGAATCAAAAAACTAAGAAGTCAAACATGGATTAAAGTTGGTGAAACTAGCCTATAAGCATTTCCAAATTTCTTCAGACAACCGGAGGGGGGTGTGTCAAAATATGGAATAAATTGTCAGTAGTAGCAACATAAACTAGGGTCTGTAAATCAGCCAAGAAAGAATTAGGATATATTTTTAAGAACAAAAAGCAAAGCTTTATCTGGACAATTTTGGATTAGGCTGGACAACTGTATTTTATGATATTCCAAGAAGTTTGGCAGGCTATTTGCAGGATCTGTTTTCTGTAACTATCGCTACTTAAGAATGTTTTCTTGAATCAAAGCCTACGATTAGCTTTGGTGGTTGGTGGTTTTTTTATGCTCTGTGCTGTCTTGCGTCTTCTGCATGTTAAACCTGTGTAAAAGGCTAATAAACAGTGCAAAAAAGAAACAAGCACACATATAAGACCTGTTTTCTCAAAAAAATTACCAAGAGAGTGCCGAGTCTCACACGCCTTGCTCAACATACCATCTTCATTACAGTGCTCTCCAGGTCTTCAAGTTCTGTAATAAAACTTTCAAAATATTCTGCACTTTTCGAACCAATTAATGTATCTAAGCTAAGTGTTTTGTATTATTTTCTTTTTACAAGTTTCAAAGACAAACGAACAAGAACAAAAAAAGACTCCTTCACTTTCTGGATGGGATTCAGTTACCTCAACATAGACCTCATAGTACTAATAATACTGCTTCAGAAAGGTGACGGTCTTTGGCAGGTTCTGTGGCACACCTGCCAGGCCCACACTGCTCTCCATGACCCCAGAGCATCCATAAAGACCATATACATGGACACTCCAGAGGTTTCTGTCAGACATCTAAATTAACACCCAACACCACTCTTAAGGACACTGAACCCCACCCTTTGCTGACCTGAAAGCACCCATCCACACAGGAGGAGTTACTTATTCAGGCTACGCATGTATTTGTGAGAATTCAAAAGCCAGATTTCCAAATTACATAAAATGGAAATCACACAGACATTCCTACTTTGCTTCATCATGATACTGCATTGTTATAAGCTTATCATACCAGTCGAGTGTATGCACACAGAAGTAATGACTATTAAATATCTCCTGGCATTTGAACTATTTGAACAGGCAACTGAATAATTTGAATAAATAAGCATGACAAGACAGCTAGCTGCCTGTATTACTGTTAAGCCTGTTACAGAATTATACAACCAGATGTTCTTATTCTTAATTTAACACCGGGAGAAAACACTGCTCTTTTAACAAAGTTGTTTATTATGACAACAGTTATTGCACTTTAGTCCTCAACTCATTGCAAAAAACCCTCTACTTGTGTTCTATTGCCTGGCTGTACCCTCAGAGTTGCAAAGTCAATTGGAAACAGAAAGCACAGGGATGTAGGTAAAAGTCAGATTACATAAATCAGGGATAAGCACACAGAAGCATTAGAGCTGCATATTTTTTAGTATCATATCAGATACGCTCAATTCTGCATGCCATTTGGATAGGAGGGCTAAAATTCCCACATTGGCTTTTCTTATTTTTAAAAATAACTGTTATGTTTGACAGGAAAGCATGAAAACAGGAAAAACAAATGAAAGGTCTCGTGCCACAACATTTCATGTGTGCTCTCACAGCCTGTGCTGTCGGCTCGTCTGAAGTGGGAACCACTAAGAGTGTGTGGAGCACTTCACAGCTCTCATTGCCAGACCTTGCTGGACTCACAAAATCACCACTTACTTAAAAGCATGTTTGTCTAAGCATTGTGTTTACTCAGAGCTTTAAAGTCTTGAAAATGCAGCTCTAAAAGAGAAACTACAATCTTAGCATAATCTTTAGCACATTTAACTTGTTTAACACAGCTCACATACAAGACATTGCTGTCAGCTTCCACAAAGAAATGGCTTTCCAATTTGGACTTACAACTTATCTCCAGATTCTTAAAGCAAGAAAGAAAATAACACAGCATCAGGGTAGGTACACTATTGTCTCCCCTTCCCACTTGCCATTCCTTTCTCTGTCACGGCCCTACACTGACAGACCTCAACACAGGGATCATGTATTTCCACCTCCCGTATCCTGCAATATATAATACAAGAGCACTTCATATTAAGTATGTTTCAGATAAACAACATGTTCCAGTGAAGTACTGAACACATTTTTTGTGCACATTGTGTTGTCCTGGAAGTTATTTTCCACGCTACTGTTTCCACAGAACCATTCCCAAATGCCTTGAACTCTTACTTGTTCCAGTATCACCTTTGATCTTGCTGTGTTTCTACTTCTCCAAGCATGACACAAAAGCAAGACTCCTGTATTCTTTTACATTTGAAATAAGCTGTATTTCAAAGCTCTGATATCATCGGGACAACTTTATATCATCTCCAGTGAAATATAGCTGCTCAACAGATGTGAAACACTACTCAATTCAAAGCCAGCTACATAAATAACTGAAAGAGACGGTGTTTTGTAACGATGCACAGGTATTTGTCTGTCAACTCGTTAAAAGCCAAAAGTCCTGTCACTGACCTTCTGCTTCAGGACGATGCTGAATGATTTGCTTTTCTCAGCAACAGCTTTACCACACACTGCTACTACAGCCAGGCATGGGAAATACAGACTGGACACAAAAGAGGAAGCTTGGTATTTTTATTTCAACCTGGCAGCAATCTTGGTGGCTTTCTATGTAGATTCTCTTGCCACTGTCAGGACAGACCGAATAGGGCCACTCAGAGTGGGGAAGCAGCAGCAGTTCACCTGTCACCCAGCTCTGTGCAAGGAAAGGCTTGATTCTGCACCTCTCTGCCAGCAAGTGAGGCCACAAGCAAGGGAGCCCTAACTTTACATCCCAAAGCACCCTGGCAGCAGTGCTATGCAAGGGCTCAAGAAACAGTCTAAGAATCACACAGTAAGGACTTAAATTTCCAGGACCTGTTTCCCTTTTTGTTTTTAAATTATAGTTCACCGAGGTTTGTATTTTCAGACATCAAGGGGGGAAAGTAGGAGAATGGCATGAGGACAATGATGAAGAAATGCAAAAGGAAAGAGAGATCAGGTCAGGGGAAGGAGACCAACATCAAGTTTATCGCTGTTAAGACAAACCAAAATCTTGACAGGCTTCACTGAGCCTTATCACTTTGATGACTTAAAATTCAACTCTTAAAATAAATTAGGAAGGCCTTATCAAGGAAGAGGAAAAACACACACTCCATCTCCCCTGCAATCACTAGGCTGCAAGGCTTGCCTTCTGCTGTATTAGCTCTCTAGCTGCATGAAACTCTCCCAATATGGGCACTCATTGCAGTCACTGTCAAAGCAGCTGAAAACACAGTTCCTGGGGTCCCTCTCTTCCCACAAAGATTCAGCCATTGCAGGAAGGTAAGCATCAGCTTTACCCAGCAGCACCTCTCCAGAATAAAGCTCATGATGCCAGTCACCTGAGTACATTTCCCACCAAATCCCAAATTTATACTTTAATTTTTCCCAGAAGCTGAAGGAAAGCTGAAGAAATTTAATGGTTCAGAGATGCCACAGACTGGATGGATCCTCCAGGTATAAGAGTGTTTGGTATCAAAATTAACTTTCCAGGGTATTAGGGGTTTTAATACATCAGTGTTGGGATGCAAGGAAAGAAGCCAGCGCAATATTCTCCTCATGCATTTAGCATTATTTAACTAATTTAAGTTTATATCTTAATGTATGCCTCTGCAAGTTGTGTCTCAATGTTCTGTGTGCTAAGCCTAAGTATCATCTCTTATTCCTCTCTGATATTTGGAAAGTATTAGGGAATAAAAGTTATGATAAGCCCCAGTGCTTCACTGCTGTCAAACTCATTTACATAAGGCTTCCTATAGTTATTCCTCAGGTGCTAAAGCTTCACAGAAATAAAACAGATACAGTAACAAAGATATATTCACCAATGTGCTTTTTGATTCAACTCGTAAATATTTACTCAATACAATCCTTTAGAAGACTAACTTAGAAAATAGTTCAAGTTCAAATCCCTGTTTCATTATGATGCTAAAAGAATATTCCCCATACACCACACATCCAAGCAGGCAGAACAGGTAAATATTAAACTTACCCAGAGCACTGGGAAACAATCAGGAACATAGCATATGCAGAAGCAACAGTACAGGAGTACTGGGCACTCAACCACCAGTCTCTTAAGTTGAAGAATTTATTCCCTCGTGAAGTTTCCCTTTCATGAGCATCAGTCTGTACCACAAACTGATCAGTGCTCCTGAGCCTCACAGCAGAAATACGAAACAACTCGGCTTTCTTTGTGTAAAGCTAAGAAGGGAATTAGAGAACCCTTCTCTCCCTCCCCTGCGTCCCTAAGATACCGACATTGGTCCCTTTTCAGTTTCCAGGCAATTTGGCTAGTTTATACAGTTTTGGAAGAGATGTTCCTTAAGGCCACTAGGAAAGCAAACTCACAGGGGAAAATAAAGCCAAATTGAGCTCTTCCCACTGCTGCAGGTCTCCAAGATTTCTTCTGCCACTTCACTTTCCTTAAACCTGCTTCCAACTTCTATGCAGCATGAGCATGGAGGGGTAACCAAGGCACAAGGCTTAAGCCTGTTATATTTTTCAGTCCTCAGGTGTTAGACCCAACTGAGTCCCACCCCTTTGGCACAGACATCAGGACACAAAAGCTCCTTGCCTCAGTACTGCACGCAGAAAGAAGTGAAACACAGATGAATAATAGAGTGAAGAGAACATGTGACATCCCAGAGCAGACTTGCACTTCACATATCATACAGTAACATGCATCATATTGACTAACAGAATTCCTCCCTATGGTAAGACAATTAAGCTACTTCAAGCTGGAGAGGCCTTCACCTGTCTTGAACCCCTTGCACAGCTGCTCACACAGGAGGGCCTAATTCGGCCATTTGATGCTGAACTAACTTGGCTTCATTCTCTGTAACCTGACAAGACACTCAAGGCTACAATGGGTGAGAAGCAAGACTTGCAAAAATAATTTTCAAATGCAGTAAAGAATCCTAGAAGGCAATCATGAAGCTGTTCAGCATTTTCTGAACAAATCAGGGAAATCTCCAGAAATTTCCATGCTCACTAAGAAACTCACTAGAATATTTTGGCAGGGAAACTGGCTACAGAGCTGGAACACGGGCAAACTTTGGATACTTAAAATTTAGAAAAAAAAAAATCAAGTCTCTGTATTATTTCACAAATCTAGCATACTGTATATCACTCAACCATCCTGCACTCTCACCCACTACAGCAAAATGCTGTCATTATTTTGACGGCATAGTGTAACTTCCTTGCTGTAAACAGACTAATCAGTGGTGAAATTAGAGCGGCCAACAGTTAATTCAGAAATACTTAGCACAGGAGAAATAGAGCAAGTTAGCAGAGAGTATTTCTTCTCTTAAGAGCTTAACATCATGCATAAAAGATGATCAGACCCTGAGGGAACCAGGTACACACACGTTGTCCATGACATAATTCACTGAATAGTAAAACATTACTTACCCACTATCTCCCGTAATTGATATAACTAGCTGCCTAATTATAAATGTTCTGATTTCCTTCCCTGTTAACCTCATTCATGTCTGCTTTATTGGAGAAAGAAATAGAAAACCTAATGTATAATCACAGACACATAAATAAAACTAAAGAACAACGTGGAAATTGTTGTTCCAAGTGACCACTTGATACACGACCAAACCACTGAGTTCAAGTTCCTCGTGTGTTTCTAACTAAGCGACAGCACATGATAAACACTCCTTCTTTGCCATTCTTAAATTCATCACTACATCCCAAAGCATAGGAACTACACTCCTTCCTGTCTAAGCTGGCTGAAATGCAATGTATTCGTATTGGTAACAGTATGGAACCCTCTCTAAAATCCAGTTTCACCACTTGACACCTTTAGGTAATTTTCCAAACCACAACTACATTTTAAATATTATGGCATCAAATAACCTGATTAATTTTAGAATTTTACCGGCATTGTAGTTTTTTTTCCTCTTTCCAAAAAAGAAGGCAAACTAATTTCGGTCCCAGCTAAGCTATGGTCTTTATAATTTGGAAGCAACAGCTGTAGTTTCTGTGTGCTTTGTTATCTGCCTACAGAATTCTTCACAATTCTGATTTAATTTTAGTCCCAAATTCAAGTTTTATAAATATAAGCTCTACTTGAAATGTTTCCATGAATACAAAGAAGCTTTCAACAAGAACATTTGCACAGAGGCAATGAACTTTGTCCCTGACATCTCAGACCCAACACTTCACTGTACTGAAACCTTCATTTTCCTTTTGCAAGCATTAGAAGAACTAACTTAACCTGAGAAAGGAAACAGAATTTTAAGTTGTTAAACACAGAAAAAAAAAGTGAGACCTTTTAGCACAATCCATTTGGATGAGTTCTTTTCGTAAGAGATCATTTGAGGAGTAAGCATCAGTAAGGCTCATTCCATTTAGTTACTCTTACCTCAATAATATACAGAACTACATTCTTGTAGAAGCAATAGAGTATGCACTTAGTAACTCGATTGTAACTCCAAGCGCCATGGACCAACAACAGCTTCTCCAAGTAGGAAAACTGAAAGAGAAAGAACAAGATTTTACATATGTGAAGAATTGTTAAGAAAAATGGTTAAAGTAACTCTGCCCTCAGAAAAAAAAAGAAAAAAAATCAGATCAGCCATGAAAGCTGTTCTTCAAGCACAATATTTAAATAGCTTAGCAGAACATAAATGCAAAAAATACAAAATATTCACAGGAATAACCTTTTTTTGTAGCAAAACCTCTGAATGTTTTTAAGTGGCCTTCAGCAAGAGGTCTAAACAGCAAGAGGTCTTCTATTAGTATATTACTATCCTGATAGCAAAATCAAGCAAGGTTAAGGGAATATAGCCTTGCAAATGGAATATAAATGCGAACTCTTCATTTCACAGTTGAAGATTCCTGTGTTCGACGGCTTACAAGGTTCAGAATCTCCTTTCTCTGTGTTACGTGGGAAGTCTGGTAATTAGAACTGTCTTGAGCTGAAATAAGAGTCACAAGGTGGGAATACAAGTGGAAAAATTGAGATGCATGAAATCTTTCATAGAGAATGAATACTTACATTCACATTTTTGGCCCACAAAAATGTGTATTATACAATGCGCCTAGAACACTGTATAAAGGAAGAAGGAGTTTCTGCCAAAGCAGACAAGTAAATGAATCTTGTAAAAACGGATACCTTTTAATGACAGCTTGAACTACAGATACAACTCAAATTCAGCTCCTAAGTTTGGCAGTTTTGTACATGGACTTGCATAATTTTCTAGTCTTGGCTTTGTCAATGATTTTTTCTATGCCCTGCAGCATTCCTCTTTTGTCCAGTTACAAATAGCTCAAACTGGTGACTAGATTTACTGTTGAGCATTTGTGTACCTGAAGGGTTCATGGACACTAAGGTCGGACCATTATTTCCTTTGATTCCTTTTCCATGAAGTGGCTTTATAGGAAAAGCTTGACTTCCTAAATTTAGATTATAGATCAAACCTTACTTGAAATTGAAAGCTACAGTAATGAATTAGGACTGTCACGAGATTGCTCTGCTCCCATGAGCAGCACTGAAATCACTGAACCACAAATCCTGTAAGAACAGCCTCTCTCCCACACATTAGCAACTCAGACTTGTTAGGATATGCCAGCAAGAAACGAGAGGGGAAAAAAAAAGTGAACCGAGCTTCACTGTGCAATCTCTGCCCAATATGAGTCAGGATGGAAATGGGACACTCACAAGGGAGTAGATTACTTACCAGACACCTAATGAATCAGCTAATATGCAGTACAGCTACAATTCCCCTCAAAATTCACTAACAAAGCAAACCAGCAGTGATAGGAAATTTGTCACTACGTCTTGACAAGTCACCTCAAACACTTAGTGTAGAGAACAGATACACCCTAAAAATTTCTCTCTGCTGAATCTAGTGAATGACCTTCTCAGACATGGTCTTCTCTGGCACCCAAGGCAAGAAAAAATCCTGCCATTAACTGCTTTCTTACTTGTACTCTTATAAAAATCAGTGCACTGCATAGGCATAGCAAAGAAAACATTAGTAACCTAAGTAATGCAGTTCTGAGCCTGTTCATTAATACGTGGCAAGAAGTTAAATTTGTTTTGATGCTGTCACTGAAATTAAACAAACACACAGCTACTGGCATACTTGAGTGACTGCAGGGATAGGGCTCTACTAAGACACTGCCCTTGTTTGGGCACTACTGTATTTATGGACTTGTAAAACAGAAAAGAAGATTACAACCATCTGGCCATCATATCCGCAAAATGGGTTCCACAAGTTTCCACAGCTGTCTATCAACTCTACTGTAACTTTTTTATACTGAGTTTATCTTTTAAAAAGGTACCTCCCATCTTGACTAAAGCATGAGGTGATGTCATTTTAGGGGGCTGGGGGGATAAGGCAGTGAAAATGTATCCAAAACGTAAGCCAAATTTTCCAAAGAAGAAAACTGAAACCTGAATATTTGCTTAAGAAAGAAGTTTCCTTAGTTAAGGAAAGGAAACAATCCCTAGACACTAGATGCTTTCTGGGTTAAGATAGTAAAGCCTTTTACTGAGGAAAAAAGTTATTAAATTGTAGTAGTGTCTCTCTAAACAGTTAGGTTATTTGATTTTGGAATTCTATAAACACAGATCACTGTCACAACATCACTTCAAGGGAAAAGGATAATTCAAACAGATGCTCCTTGCACCTGTGGAAGCTATTTGGAATAGAGTCAGACACAAGTTCCCATTTTTGTTTGGTTTATGCTTTGATTCCCCCTGGAATCCTGAACGAGCCTGTATAGGAACTCTCTTCCATAAGTGCCTACACTTCTGGCACTGCTGCATTTGAAATACCATTTGAACATGAGATGCTACATTACAGTGGTCGTCTTAAATTACTGAATAAGAACATACTCTGCCCTCAAGGCATGCACATACAGTAATGCTTTAGTGGGAGTTATATGTCTTTGCTGAAAGAAATATACCCAACGGAGATCAAGTTCTTCTTTTGAACACTTTTTTTGTAACAGACATTACCATATACTATTAGTCCCCTTTACAAGAGGGATTCCTTTATATGCTTTCTTATCAGCACAAAGCTCTTCTGCACAATCGCAAAAAACACAGTTCCATAGTGTTTCACTAATTTTTGAAAGTTAAAATTCTGTGTTACCAGCTTTTATTTCATATTAAACTAAGAGTCACTGCTACTGTCACTAACTTCCTGACTGGAATTGAAACCAAGAGCAACTTACTCCCACGTTCTAACATTCAATCCAAAGACAGGGGATTTTGTTAATGCAGAAGCAACACATGAACACAAAATTACTACTTCAGATTCAATGTTACTGCAGCTAACAAAAGAAATTAAGTGCGTAGGGCCCTCTATGGACAAAACTCTCACTGCTTATACCTGCTTACTAAAATGGCAGTAATAAATTATCTGAGGAAGTCTAAGTAAAGAGTATTCAATTTAGTTATACAGCAGAAGCAATATGTAGTCTACAGAAGTTAAAAATGAGTAAGTTATTACAAGACACCACAGACGTTATGATCGTGGCAGTTCATATAATACTGTGTGTTTGGAATATGCTACTGTTCATGACAGAATAAACCCTTGATAAAACAGCCTAAAACTTTCAGGATAAAACCGAGACCTTTCACCAAATTTTCGAGATTGAAACCCAGGGTGCTTCATCAGACCGCAGAACAGAGCAGCAACAGAAGACTGCCACCATGCTCCACAGCAGGGTTAACACAACGAACAGTCGTCTGTACGAACAGCAGCATTATCCATGCCCTTCTGAAACCTCACTTTCGACTTTAGCTCTCAAAAGATTATAATATTTCATATCACTTGGTAAAGCCAATCTGCCTACACTCTGCCAGAAAGGAACATCAGCTGATGCTCACAAATCACTGAGGAGACAGCGGAGCATCTCTACTTCCAGTCAGGTCCATCTGCTCCTGCCCTGCAATCACACACATACACAGAGCACCTCAGGCGTAAATCGCATTCAGAGCATGTCCAGCAACTGAAGCATCTCCTTCCTTTCTTCGGTTTCTTTTCAAGTCTTTATTCTACATCTTGCTTTCCTCAGTAGAACAAAAAGTACTTTCAAATTCTTGTCTTTGGCTGGAGTCATCAGTGATGAATTTGCATGGTTAGTCCGAAATAACATACCTAAAATGAAAATGCTGGCCAGCTCTTGAGAACTGTGACCAATTCTTTGGTACATCATGGAAATGGAGGAAATAAAAATAGGAGGACACCACAAAATAATAATTTCTTAACAGCCAAATTCTTAGATATCCAGTTATAATGCCTACTCATATTAAAAGAGCTTGCACCAAGAGACATAAAGTTACACTTCAAAGCATGTTAACATAAGCATTAGAAGCATCACTGAAAGTGTTTCTCCCTGATTCACTGCAGAACTGCACAGCTGCCAGTAGGAAACAACCTTTGAGATGACATGGAACTTGCCCCTGAAGACAACAAAATCATAATAGAAAACCCCCCAAATAGATCTGACATATCTGTTTTAGACAGCTGCACTGAAAAGCAAACAAGCAGAGATGCTCCCAGCTTGGAGGCTAGAAGAAGCCATCAAACACTACACGGCTGCACAGTTCATTTCCGACAAGAGGATACAACAGTTACTCTTTTTTGCCTCTGACCTGTGCAATAGCATAATCCGAGCAATTGGTTGCCTGCATGCCCTCATTGCCACTGATCCCCACTCCAACATGAGCCGTCTGGATCATTCCCACATCATTGGCACCATCCCCAATGGCAAGTGTTATGGCATTGACGTGCTTCTTGACCATGTCTACTATTTCAGACTTCTGTAGAGGAGATACTCTGAAAAGGAGAGAAAAAGGTGTCAGTTTCTCACATGCTGAGCTCTGTGCCTTTCCCCAAAGGACAGCTGTAATCTACATTTAGAAGTAATCAAAGGGCAGTTGTTGGGAAGTTTCTTTATTCAACAACTAAGCTTCAGAACCTTTGCCAAACTATTTCAGAAGGGGAAAAAAAAGTAGCTTTATAAATAGTTTTACACTTATCTACTTGCTCATATTTTATGCAAAAGAGACGATATAGATAGGAAAGGTTTTAAAGCTTTGTTTTCCGCCCCCAGCCCCCAGCGTAGTTTGGCATACGGCAGTGACGACACGTTTGGAACCCCAGAGAAGGGAGTTTGCTCTTCAACCACAACGATTTACAGATTAGCAGCGCAGGCTTCCCTGTCCATTGCTCTCCTCCATCCAGGAGGAGGAAGACCACTAATGCATTCAGCATAAATCAAACTGGAGATACTTTTAGTGGTTTGGCATAAGGTACTGCAAGCTCCCCTTACTCCCTCCTCCAGCTTACCGCCCCACTTGCCCGTCCATCTCACACACACCTTGCGTGCTGGTGCAACTCTGACTTCAGTAACGATGTTAACTCAACTTTGATTCAAAAACAAAAGGCTGACTCCATGACATCTGAATACTCTTACCAGTTTTATTGGTCGTTACTTTAACTTGATCCTTCTCCCATTTTACAGGAGTTTTAGTTCACCAAAAACTTAATGGAATTCAATAGAGTTAAACTAGTCTAAAGCAGGAAGAAGTGGAAAAATACTCAGGACTAGGCTACCAAATTGGATAAGACACCTAAAATGCCGTTTTTTCATAGAAAAGGTAGATCAGATTACCAAATCATATGAGGTATTCTGGAAATACCTACATGTAGATTAAATATTTCCATTCTAACCCCATCTGTACAAACAACCCTAATTCCTTTCCCCATCAGTTCCAGTTAAAGTTCCAAATTATTTTATATTCCCTTAAATAAAGTTGTAGTCAAAACTTTTCCACATCTCAAGTCAGCCACGTAACACTCAACAAAAAGAATGTAACTGATATCTGAAAACTTTACTATTAAAACAGGGGAAGAATAGGGAGCTTGGGGAATGGGGGAGACAGAAGTTTTTTATAGGGCATTTTTTCCAGAGTCTACATCCTGTAGGAATAACTTACAGAGCCTTTTAATACTCTTGTCTGGATTACTGTTAATAATAATAATAATAACTAAAAAAGCAGGGTTATCTTGTTCAGCATTTTGCTTTATGGCCTTGATTTTGTTTAGTACTGATCATCTCTTAAAATAACTTGATGAGTAACTGGCAGAGAAAGAGTTCGTAAGAAAAATTTGCTGGGCTCAGAATTCAGATGTGAACTAAGCCACCTGAAAAGTCTAGCAGTTGTCCTGATCCTAAAAGCTAAAAACAGAAAAAAGTTGACTGGGCCATAAAATTTACTTAATACCAATGGACAGATTTATTAAGCACTCAACTACCTGGCAATGAAAACACTATTTGGCACTGTGAGAGCCCAGTTAAAGTACTAACAAAAAAACCTGACACACTAACCAACCTATGGTATGTGAAAGGTGTCTGTAACTATAAAGCTGCTCTGAATACAGTCTGCATTAAATTTTAACTTCTCTCTCGTATATACATGTATACACACTCCCCAACACACTTCCATACCTCCAATATTCACATAATAAAATACCAAAGCATGCAGCAAGGAATGAACAAGAAAGTCAAGCCATAAATGGGAACTCCAAAGGGATTTGGCGCCAGTTCTGAAGGGATGGGATTGACAAGTACACGGATCCCTACTACCAGCCCCAGGGGCACCTCCAGCACACAGGATCACAGCCTTTCGGCAGTCCCCTTGTGCAATTATTTCACTGTGGCTGAGCACTGTGCATACCTGCCTAACATCCTCCTCAGACACACACAGCTCTGAGAAGGCTGTTTGCATTCATTTCATTTTCAGTTACATGGCAATAGAAACAGGTAAGAACTTTCCGGGTTTCAAATCTGCTTAAAGTGCCAGGGGAATGAAAAAAAGACTGTGAACAGCATCTCCTGTAGTTTAAACTAGCAGCTTGTCTACAGACATTTCAGACATGACTAGAATGTGGCAGAGATGCCTGAGCTCGTTTTAGTGCAGTTTAGCTGTGACGTGTCAGGCAAAGTAATATAACCTGCATTCACTTCTGTGCCTGCAGTGTAGGTGTGGCTTCAGATTTTAAGTATGTTTGGCTATTAACGACCCCTTACATGTCAAATCAATTAAACATCTTAATGTAAACAACATTTATCAACTATTGCATAATATATACTGGTATGCTTTTACTATAATAATCAAATAAAGTTCATCATCCCCACAGTTATATAACACGCGGTTAAAGACTAACATTTTTATACACTTAAAACTAAATAAGCAAAGGCAACACTAGGTATATACTTTAAATACCATACATATTTCTGCACTTGGTTTAAGAAAATAAAAACTAAGACAATATTTCAGTACAAAGTGTTACTTGATTACAGTTGTTTATTCTAATCAGAACCTTTCTAAGCAAGCAACCTCTTTGACACCTCCCCATCAAGCACAACCCTAAATTACAGAGAAAACATTTTGCTGCACACAGTGTATTAACTACAGAAGTTGCAAATTGAGATGGCTACTGATTCCCTTGGAGTTTTACTCCCCTCCTCTTCCAACTTACTCAGCCTCCAATTCTCTTCTGCTCCTTGTGATCTATTTGGTACCAACACACTGCACCTTCGATCACAGATACAATCAACTTAGTATAAACAAATTCTCTTTGACGGATTCTCCCAGGAAAAAAAAAAGGCAAGTTTCAAATACTGCAATTAGAGGTACCAGATCAAGACTTCAGATTCTTGCTCAACTGCTTCCCTCAGAATCTGAATTTAACCTACTCAGGCTGCAGAGCACTGGGGCTAAGACTGTGCTTTTATAAAGTGTTTAACATTCAACACTTGTGCAGTAAAGTGTTCGTGGAAGGCATGTATGAAGCTAAGTGTCAGCCTTACAGCAGACCTGCTATTTGGCCACTTCTGAGATTTCTTTCCCGTAGCCGTACTCTTGAGGGTAAAAGTTGATTGGGAAAAATTAAAGGTTCTCCTCAAAGTTGCTTAGTCTTCAACAGCACATTTTACAGATTAACAGATTATTAACATAGAGCAGTTTCCACCCTGAATGAGATGACTGATGCCTTGATAACACACTGCTTCCTCTGTAATGGGATGACTGGAAGCAAGAGAGGGCGCAAAGCACTATACTTTGGGAAAAACCTACAGAGAAATGCAGCCCAGAGCCAGAGGCATCAGGAAGACCTAATTATCCTCTGGTCACTTAAATCCATGAGGAAACTGTGGAAGGAGGCAGGGATAACTAGGTTTCAGATAACCTAGTAACTACATTGTTACTATCAGTAAACAGTTCAAGATCCTTCTTGTACTTAGAGGAAGATCATGAAAAAAAAATATCCCAGGGCACAGCATAGAGCAGTAATACAGCTGGTTCCCACAGAGGAACTCTATGATTCTACTCAGCATTTTGCTGTGAGGTTTGCTCAGGCTTACTTTATTTCTTCAAGAAAAGAATTCAAGCACAGATTGACGATCAGGATCTTCCAGTTTTGTTTTGTTTTCTTTTCTTCAGGAATAATTGTAAGACAACCAGAAAAAAAAATAAATCACAAATTCACACCAGCTCTATCACCTTTCAGTGAATGACTTCACCCACAAAAAAGCAACAGTGAAGTGGTGCCATTTGCAAAAATAAATACAAAACATTTTATTTAGAAACCCATTTTGGAAGCAATATTTTTAAAACCAAGAAGTAGAAGCAAAGTACCAAAACGTTCATTTTAACCAAGCAAAGTAATGCAATACAGCTTTAGCTTCCATTGTTAATGTACTGCAAATTATTTAAATCAATCAATTCTTTTACTGCGCTTCTTGCAGTCTGGCAAGGCAGGTACCCCTCTTATTCCCAGACTGCATCTAATACGTCAAGATAGTTGCAGTCTCAAATGAGATGGGAAGGACATAATCAGCACAAATCAGCCCTGTGTCACATAGGTCAGTTACACTCCAGAAGATATTAGCAGTGGGAAGTGAGAAACCATTTCTTAATTCTTTTCCTCTGCATATCCGTATTTATTGCACAGTTAGAGATGCATGAGAGCAACTGACAGCAACTGTAAATAACATTTCTCACACAGGCCGTTAAGCTACAGCTGCATCACTCCAGCTGCTTCAAAGTATACAGACATGAATCACAGATGGGAAATAAAAATGGAGTATTTCAGAAAATGACTAGTTTTCTTTACTGCATTCAAGTCTAAAGGACTCAATGAAGATAGAGTTCTGCTAGAGAACTAGCAACTGAGACTACCAACTATATACAAAAAGAGATATGATTAATAAAGAAAAAGATTAGTAAACTTGGAGAGTCCTTTTATCTGTAAAACATAGGCAGAAAAAGATTAGGCTATTTGTAAGAGATCAGTTTATACCCAGACCATCTCACAAAGCCATGAAGAAAAGGTAGCCCCACAAGCTCTTCCACACCTCAGCAAGGAACAGCTTGTTATCAAGTCTCACCACTCTCCTCTGTCTATATGTGTTGGCTTTTGCGGGGATTTTTTTGTTTGTTTGTGGGTGCCCTACTCAAAACCAAGGAGACCAGATTATTTATATTGAAGACTGTATACTTCCACTCCGTCCCCCCAATCCAATACAAAATATTCCTAAAACATTCTTACCCACACTTAAAAATTTTTAATGTCCATTTGTGACAAGAGGAAGGCAAAGAAGGAAACTGTTTCAAGTATTACCTCCTCCTGCTTCCATGCTGTAACAGGGATTAAACACAAAGACATTAATGTCTTTAACATGAAACATTAATTTGATATTCTACTTCCTTAAAATGCCTTGTTAATACAATACATGAGGCCCTCAAGAGCCTACATTTACTGCAGTGAACACGATTTTACCCTGTTCTATCGTAAAATACATTAGTACTTTGAAATGCTCAGTGACCTCATCTTCTGAAAAAGCAGAGATGGGAGATAGCCCAGAAAGCGATGAGATCTATCAATAATACTGACATTTAAGTGTATGCATCGGTCCCCAGAAAAAGCAGCAAAATAAATTAACAGCACTAAAAGCAATGCTCAGAAAGCAAAGAATGTTACCATGACATCATATTTAGTAGTTTTTAATTAAACATTGATTTCTCCTCACACACACCAGGGTGTAGATTTCAATCGTGTCATCCAAACTAGCTAGTCTTGAATTAGTCAGGAAGACTATGAGCTATCTTGGATATAACGATACAGTAACACACACAGAAAAAGGGTGAACAAAAGCACATGCACACGTCGTATTAACTCAAAACGCCCACTACATGGAACGCCTTCCATTTACCAAGTGCTCTCAATCTTTTTTACCTGCTGACAACCACAGTTTCACAGGGACTGGCTCTGACACAGTACTTAAAACTTTGGAGACAGCAGTAAGTGAGCTGATGGATAGCTTAATGTTCACAAAAAGCACCAAAGGAATTCATCCAACTAAATATAAGTGCCTCCAATGGAGACATCTCTATCTGCACTAATCACATTGTGCTCCTTTTACGGTCAATGGAGAGAAACAGGCATTTTTGGAGTGGAATTTATCTGGCTTATTCTAGACACGTTCTTTAAGTGTATAGTTCATCTTCTCTTACAAGTGTCCTTTCTCTCCACCAAGGTAAAGGAGGCTGAAGGTACCTAGCTCACTAGTAGCTCACATGTAAAATTACAGATGATGAAAAACACATTACTGTAGTGCTAAATACCTCCAAATTAATCAAGTGTACAAGCTTTTCCTCATTTGCTTTTTGGCAAAGTGCAAATGTCTGCTTCCTCCCAGAACAGGCATCTGATGCTGAACTGACTGATAAAACACACCCTTCTTCTCCTTATCTTAAAAATATTGCTTCTTGTTTGTGATTCCTACTCTTGCTCATTGTCTTCTACAGTTATTTTCCAGTCCCATCTCTTCTGAACACAGACCAAATCTCTACCAAATCTCTAATGGCTTCTGTAAAATGCACCAAAGCTTCATTACCCTTTGTCATTTCAGCTGCAGTCTGACTTCTCCATACGTTATTCATTTTTTTCCTGAGCAGACCATCCTACAAACTGCTTCACTCACCCAAACTGATCAGACAGGTTTATATGCTATTTCACTTACCAGGAGTTTAATTTCATTGTCATAATTTTTAATTTTTTAAAAAATGAAAAATATTCTGCCTTCAGTTTTCCAGCCTCACTGATGCACCAGTCACACACTTGACTTTCTGAGCAACATAGCTTACCTCTAAATTACAAGTTATCCAGAACAGGCTAGTTTTTTGTACGTAACATGGCTCTAAATCTAACCATATGCACATATCCCCACATACGTGCTCGCAGAACATGTGGCAGTGCTTTTTAATAGCTACCCAAGTAGTTCCCTCTGCATCACTTCAGGTATAAGAGAAACACCTTCTTAATATAAAGCTCTCTTTGTGGTTATAAAACCACAGTCTTCTGATGAGGAAGAACCTTTTTATCACAAAGATTTTTTTCTTTCTAATCATATGTGTTCGTAGTGTGTTTTTTTTTTAAATATATGTACCACTAGAGAATGTCTCCCTTGCATTCCATAATTTGACAGCTCATTTGCCATTCAAGGTTGCCACTGAAACAATCTCCAGAGCATAAGGACTATGGAATAATCTCTTTATAAGCTAGATTCAATGTGTTAAGCAGTATGATTATACACAGCATCCCAGTGAACACAGGGTTAAGTTTCAAGTCAGCATCTTCCTCTTCTTTGATATCCCACCCTGCATGTTTCTGATTGATTGCCCTTCCCCCAATTTGCTTTACGGGGCAAAGATTAAATAGAGAAAATGTAGTTTGGAAAATGAATTATTTGGAAAGTGATGAGTTGACATAAACACAGCATTAAGTGAGAGACTATTTTGCATTTTTAACTATAATGGTCACTAGTGGCAACAGCTATAATACGTTTTTAAAGTGAAACTAATGTATAAAATTAATTTTGAGCTTCCCTTACCCCAAGCTGATTAAGGCACATTCATTTCCATGCTAATCAGCCTGAGCAGTTCTCATGCAACAGAAATCTGTCTTCAAATGACAGAGGAAAAAAAAAACCAGCAGAAAACCAGCCTCAGTCTGTAAAATGTACAGATGGGAGCCTTTATAACCTTGAGGATATACACAGAGAGGGAGCACCCGTGTATTTCACACAGCAGAGTTGTTCACAGACCTTTGCAACTCATGGTGAAATTAAACAACAGTTGAGACCACAGCCATTAAAACAGATGTCAGCCCACTTAGCGAGGTTCTGCCTTGCAGCACAGCCAGTGGATCAACCGGGAGAGCCACAGTGAGCATCTGCCTCCAGCAGCAGAACAGCAATGCTGTGATAGCATCAGCCACGCCACGTGGGCAGCGCTGTCACCCCAGAGGCGCTCTGCTCCTCCACACAAACTACAGCTCAGAAAAACAAAATACAGCAGCTTCAGACAGCATTGCTACAGCACGCCACCACTGCTTCTTTCAGGATCACATACTTAATAAATAAATCACAAATACCGACATGGAAGGAAGACAAAGGGAGATGTTGCTAGTAGATTTGAGATTTCAGCAACACTGTAAGTACCAACAGTTTTTTTTCTTCAATCTGAGTTCTAACTTGGCATGATTTATTTTTCTCCCTCTCCGTGGAAAAGCATCCTAGGTTTTAAAACAATACAGACCAATTATCAACTTGAAACTACATGCTATTGTTCAAAAGCTGAGGATCTCTGAATTACATTCTTCTGGAACAGGCAGACACAACGTGAAGCGAGGAATCTTACCCAGTAATTACTGTCAGAGAATCGCAATGTATCAGCGTATCGTGCTGAGAACATAGTACCCAGAATTAAAGCACTGCCTATTCCTAAAAAGTGAGATTTTAATTCTCAGAATTATCAGGATACCTCGAAAGTCACAGTCGTATTCTATCACAGAAGAAAGGTCTCCAAATTTTGATGTCCCCAAAATTTTTACTTTACAACACCACAGAAATGAAAGTTATATCCCACCCTTCCCTGAAATCCAATCTCTATTTGACAAGAACAAAATGCTTGTTGCAAAATGCTTGCAATGATGTTCCTGAATCTTTAGATATTTAGAAAAAAACCCCAACACACCACAACAAACTTTGCGTTTTCACAATCTCTCCACAGCTGGGGAAGCTTTTAGATAGGGAAGACACTGACAACTGGAAGTCTGACTGGGACCAGCTTAGTCTGGGTCAACTATTAATACCTATGCTCTGTTAAAAGCCAGGTTAAGTATTAACTCATAGAAAAACATTCACTTCATGTTCACTGCTCTCAAACACAAGCTGCAAGAAAGAATCTTTACATCAACCTCTAACATGAGATTCAATACAAGAAACACTGCTAAGGAAAGGAGAAAAAAAATATTCTAGAGCAAAGTTAGTTATACACTAAGTTCATTATTAAATTGAAGCCTTAAAATAAAACACCTAGGGTAAGGGGGTGCTTTTGTTGTGTTCAGCCACCTCCTCCACTACAAGTTAAGAAGAAATTTACATCAGGAAGGTTTAGTTTTAACATCTCTGCCCATGGCCAGGCACTAACAGACCATATTGCTAGAGCACCTGTAACTCTCAAATACATGGTTCCAACACATCTGTATTTTGGTCAGTATTTCTGTATTCAGGTTTACGACACAAAAACACGCCGCAGTTGTGAAAACAACATTGATTAATAGCAGCCACTTGTGGAACACTGAAATGGAAAGACATCAGAGCAAACACAACATATATTGGTGCCCTGCACCCCTGATTTCAAGCACCTTTGAAAAGTGTGAGGACCCTGCTGCAGAGGAGAGCATGTAAAACCGAAGCTGAGCATTACAGGCTGTCATCCAGGGCAAGAGCACTCCACCTGCTGTAACACAGCACTGGCAGCTGTTGGGCAAGAGGAGGCCAGCCTGGTCCAGTTTCACCCCTGCCAAACTCGGAGAGCAATCACTTGAGCTTAATGTCCTCGGAAGCTCGTCCAGGCATTTTGAAACAGTCCAGGCAGTCAGGGAGTACTTAAAAAGTTAAGGATGGACAATCACAGTGCAGTGCCCACGCACACTCGTTAAGAGCATATGCACAGACTTCAGTGCTTAACACATGAAGAAAAGCCTCACAAAACCAAAATCCCTCAGATTTTAAAGGAACTTGAGTTGACTTCAGAATTCTGCCTCTTTTGAAAGCTCCAGGCTGGCAAACTTGCTACTACTGAAAGGAATATTCAGGGAGTTTGGGAAAAAAATAATTTAAAAAGCATCAAAGTAATCATAATTTCAATGCCTGCATGTGTCAACTCTCACAAATGATTTTCTTTTGCATGTAAAATTTTTAGTTTTAGTCTCATCCATACTTCTAACCACAGGATCAGTCATATCAGTACAGAGCTATGTACAGCACAGAGCTCCATGAAGCACAGACAGTCCAAAAAAAGCACAAATATTTGGCTTAATAGCTCAAACCAGGCTATCAGTTTTGCTTCTTGAATCAGACTAAGAATACAGTACTAACAGTCAAGTCTTCACAATGTCAAACCTCTGTGTTTTTATGAAAAGGACACAAAACACTGGTTCCAGTTTGGTAACATACATATCAATGTTTCACAGGACATGCCTAGTTAGTGAAAGTAATAGATGTCAGGACAGATCATCCCTTCTCAACATTTTTTATTATCCTAAAGTAAAAGGAGAGACACCTGAACAATTATACATGAAGAGCTTTAGAACAGAAAAGGTAAGTGCATTTAAGCTACCCTTTCCCTGACAGTGAAGAGAAAGACAGTGCCTGAAGGACCTTCCTCCCTGGAGAGAAAGTCAGCTTTGAAAGACTTCATCAGGCATTCAAATGAGCCTTTTTCTATTAACTTGTGGTCTTCTAAGGTGAACTGTTGGGCAACTGAGAAGCAGCATAAAGTACTAGACCACTATTATGGGCAGAGGAAAGTAGGTTTCTTCCACTTTATACCAGATTGGTCTTAGAAGAAGAGTGACATCCTCCCACTGCTGCAGTGATTTTAAGCACTAAGTTGCTTCAGATCGTTAGTGCCACAGTAACGTTCAATGTGAGCATGTTCAAGTCATTAGGGCCAATCCAATTTGAAGTATCAGACAGAGCTACTTTATTACAGCTAAGATAATTTAAATCACCCATAGCCCAGGCGACTGAAGGACTAAATTAGCCAGTCCACATGAAACATCTCAAAAAAGATATCATGGAAATTGAGACCAAAAAAAAGGAATTGCTAGAAGTTGAACTGTCTTCACTGACATTCTTCGTGACTCAAGCAAGATTAGAGGAAAAATGATGACTTGCTCAGTGCTGAAAAATTCATGGGCTCTGCAGGAAGCAGGAAAGCAGCTTTTGTGAGTTAGACAAGATACCCTCCACATGTACCAGAGTATATCAGTATGGCTAAATTGACGCTTTCTTTTTCAAATTCAGCCATGAAAAACTAGTCAGCTTACAGTGCTTGCTGCCTACAGAAAGGCTTAGAGCATACGCATGCCCACCCGACTTAATAAAATTGCTTCTGTAGTAGCATGTTGTCTACTATATATTGGAACTTTCTAAGTTTATATATTTAAGTGGAAAAATTCAAATAGCAGCAACTAATTTTCAAAATACAATGCACTGAAAAATCCCATAGCTTCACAGGGTGTTAAGGTAAGAAGAGAGCCCCACTTTCAAATATGACCTGGCAACTGGAAAACTCTTACAACACGTTGCAGAAGCTGAATATAAATGTGATAATGTGAGAAGCTGTAATGTTCAAAGGACTCAGCAGACATATAGTGCCTCTATGAGCTAGTCTACCCAGCAGGATACCAGGCATACTAATACATAGACTTTAAATATCTTTAAATAAACTGTGCCCAAAAGAACCTAAAGAAGGTGTGTGGAGGAGGCAGAGGTGGGGGACAATACACTAGACAGGCTGATCACAAGTCTCCCAAAAAAAACAGATGTGCCACTTGCTATGCTGATGACAACTGCGTATGGGAGCTCGCTGTCAGAATTCACATGGCACAGCTTGTACTCTAACTGCCAAAGAAGCTGGCTGCCTTGCTGGGCATCCATCTTCAGGGCATGACATGTTCTTAAAGTAAGTTTTGAAAAGTCCCTTCTCTTTGTACACATATAAATTCTCTATAACTGTATTTCTCCAAATAGGAGTAGCCTTGCTAGAAGTGTGCTGGCAGTGACGTGCACTGCGTAGTCAAAGGTTACTACCACAAAATTCCAAGACTCAGCAACTCTAATCTAACATCAAAGTGGTCAAAACACTCAGTTCATCAAGATGGAGAGATTATATGAGCAGCTCTCCCATGAGTATAATGCAAAAACATCAAGATTACAGACTACTAATAGCCTTACACTCACACTTGATTGTGACTCAAAAATCAAAGTTAACACTTAGGATTAAAAAAACTCCATGAAAACAGAGTGAATGCCAAAAAAAGTAAATTACTAAATCTTCTGAATGTAAAAAAACTCTAAACAATTTACATTGAACAGAAAATCTATTTATTCTCTAAATGCACTTGGCTATAATGGCACTGTAGAAGCCCTGCTGTTTTAATTATTAGGAATATATATTTTTTTCCCATTCACATTGTTCATACCCAATACAAATAACACCTCAAACGCAAGCCAATAATACACTGGAGCAGAGCAGAGCGATTAACCCAAGTGAGGATCCAACTGGTTTTATGTATTTGAGACATAATTAATATACCATTCTTTGCATAAAATGTAGTTCACAGGAATAAGGTCAAACATTCAGTGTCCAACTGGCAACGGTCAGAGTTCTGTGAGGGTTCATCCTGTTCAACATCATCAGTAATCCAGATAATGCTAAAAAGGATACCCTCAGGAAGTCTGCAGATGACACTGAACTAGGGGGACTAGATTACAAGGAATCACAGGGCTTTTATTCACAGGAACCCTGAAAAATTCAGGGACTGAGCCAACAAATCTCATGGAGTTCAGAGAGAGAAAAGCCAAGTTCCATACCTGGGAAAGAATAACCCCACCTACTAGCGCATGCTGGAAAATGACCGAGTAGCAGCCCTGCTGAAGAGGTCATGGTTGCTATTGTGGGCATCAGGTTCAACATGAGCCAAAAGTGCCCTGTTAGTGTGATCAAGGCACACTGTGTACTGGGTAGTGACTCGGAACACAAGTGTGACCAGGACAAAGACAGAAGTTATCATCATCCCACTCTTCAGTACAGGTGAGACAATACCTGTAATACAGAATTACTGAACCACAGAATCGTTTGGGTGGGAAAAGACCTTTAAGATCATCAAGACTAACCATTAACCTAGCACTGTCAAGTCCACCACTAAACTACGTCCCTAAGTATCACATCTACACTTCTTAGTTACCTTCAGAGATGGTGACTCAACCACTGAGCAGGGAAGTCTGTTACAGTGCTTGAAAACCCTTTCAGTGTAGAAGTTACTCCCAATATCCAACCTAAACCTCCCCTGCTACAACTTGAGGCCACTTCCTCTTGTCCTATTGCTTGTTACTTGGGAGAAGAGACCACTCCTACCTCGCTACAATCTCCTTTCAGGTAGCTGTAGAGAGCAATAAAGTCTTCCCTGAAACACAGAATCACACAACAGCATAGGCTGGAAGGAACCTTAGAGATCATCGAGTCCAACCTCCCTGTCACGGGCAGGGACACCACCTCTCGACTAGACCAGGCAACACATGGGGACCAAGCGGGAATTGAACCCATGACCTCGGTGTTGGTCCTTGTTGTCAGCACCGCGCTCAAACCACTGAGCTAACCGGCCCCCTACATGCCCAGGTTTAAAGTCCCAGCTGAAAAGAGAAGGAGAGAAACTGGAAAGAGTCCAGCAGAGAATTATTCAGATAGTCAACTATCTAAAATACACAACCTGTAGAACGAAGTCATTATCTGGGCTTGTGCTGTTAAGGGACAGTTCAACAAGAAGAGTGTACTACTGCTTAACAGGCAGCTACTTAAATTCTGTCACATCAAAAAACGGACACAAGTTGCAAACTGGGAGGTTCAGCCTGGATATCATGGATGTTTTGATTAAGGTGTTGAGCAATGAAAATGATTTGCCAGAGAGGTGACGAAATCTCCGATCATAATTGTCTTCCACGGCTCAATTACATGATGTCACAGCCGGCATGATCTGCTGTGGATGACAACCCTGCCTTGAGCAAGATACCGGACTAGGCCTCCAGAGGTCTCTTCCACCTAGAACGTTCTTCACACGAAGTCTCACGTTAGTGACAATGGAGGCGCTTTCATACTAAAGGATTGATACGGTCCCTAATGAGGGTTCCCATGTGGTTCTGTCACACAGTGAGGCTTGGTTTTCAAACAAGTATGCTTAGTATACATGCTGCCTTGTGTGCTAAAGGTCTCCAGTGAAACTCAGTATAACTGGGCAGTGCAGCAGAGAAGCGACCTCATCTCCTTCCTCCCTTCATGTAGTCATCATCCCATGTTATTGGAGCACCTTCCCCAGGTAAACAGTCATCTTCCAGTCTTGCCTTTTCCTCATCCATCAGCACTTCAAACCCTTCTCATCACATCATTCCCATCCTTTTGCCTGAATAACCTACTGGTGTTGAAGTTATATAAATAACTTTGTGCATAATTTCCTTGAGATTTTTGTATTTTAACAGTGGATATATTAGACTTGGCAAGTTTAAGTTAACAACACTTTGGATAGACACTATAAAATTTCTTGGTTATTTTTATGCCACAGACTCTTCAGAAAAACACCCAAAAATATATCTGGCATAGGAGCCAATTCATCAAAAGAAATAAACAGATCTCTTGAGAAAGTTAGACAGCCAGTATAGACTCAACAGAAACTACTCTGATCCAGCAAAAAAGTTCCACACGGGAAATATTTCTTCCAACAGGTTCAGCTCTCAAAGACTGACATTTTTAAGGACTCTCCAAATTACTATTTTCGAATCTTGCAAAATTTAATATTTTAACTCATTAGTGCATAGTATCTGATCATAACCCAGTTTTCAGTGAAGATTCAACCTTGTAGTTGCTAGATAAAAGGAAATGGAGAACTAGATCTCACTCTCTTAATTTAAGAAAACTGATCAGGACTAAGTAGTAGAACTGAAAATTGGCCATTAGCCTCATTTCTGTATAACAGAATGAAACTTTAGCATATGTATTAGATTGGGATCTTTCTAAATCATGTCACATATTTGTTTTACCGTGAAGAAGAGGTTTGACCAAAACCATAGAGTTTTAAGAAATACAAAATCCTTTTCAGTTTTATTGGGCCATAATTACCATGATCAATGCTAACTTCTACATTAAGATTTCCCAGCCTTTTATATCTGAGCCACACTTCTATTTCTCTTTTTCCCTTCCTGTTCGGTCCCCATGTGTTGCCTGATCTAATCGAGAGGTGGTGTCCCTGGTCATGACAGCGAGGTTGGATTAAATGATCTCTAAGGTCCCTTCCAGGATTAAATGATCTCTAAGGTCCCTTCCAGCCTAGGCCATTCTATGATTCTATGATTCTATTTTGACTATATACCTGCAACTTTTATAAAACAGCACAAATAAGACTACTTGGAAAGCAATGCATGCATTTCAAGCGGCTCTCAATTTAATAGTTGTCAGTCCTGTGTAGACCTGGCTTCTCCCAATAAGCTAACCTCAGCAAGTTTTCAAGGGAAGATACCTCCATGTGTCATGTAAAAATTCTGAATATCAAGCATTAGCAACTGTCTTTGCATTACTATTCCTAGTACATGACGCAGCAGTAGATAAAGAAATCAACTCAACTCTGCTTGCTAATCAATGAATGAAGCAAACCATCACAAGAGCCACTGACAGTCCTCTCCCTATCTGTAGCATTTGCTGAGCTGCTAGAGAGACTAAAGGAATTAAAATTAAAGAGAGAGGAGGGGGCGGAGGGAACCTTTCACAACCACGTAACCCAAACGGCAGTAATTGCTAGTACAAACAGGCTCATTTTCAAATATATGTGGGTCAGAAGTAACAGGACAGCTCAAAGCAGCTGCGGTCATACTGTTTACTCTCTTTTTTGACATAAAAGCCTTTTCCTCTGTGAACAGTTCTTAATGCAGAAACATCTAAATGAATGCTAATGCCCAACAGAGCAATAACTTCCTCTGATTGATTCAACAGTGCTGAAAGTACCAGGAAAAAAGATCAAACCAAATATTACACAAACAACGAATGCCTTCAATATGGTACGTGTCAGCATGAAAGCTGAAAGGAGTTGAACAAGCCAGCTACTAATGTCTTACATGGTTCTCAAAGTCACAGTGTTCTTAAGTGCTCACAGATAAAAGTGTTTTTCTGAAGTTGTGACATCAATTTATAGAGCCCTGCAATATAATCAAAGTGCTTTGATTTAACATGATCTATGAAGCAAAAGCACTTCTGTTGTCTTCAGAAAAAGCATAGGGATTTACAATAAACGCAAGATAATTAAGTAATTTTGCAGCCAGTTACTCTCCTGAAATGATAATTAGGAAAAACAAACACGACCTCCATCTTTCCTTTTTATGCTGCTTAAAATTCCTTCCTCTCTCTTCCATTTCACTGACTCACCTTTCTTTCAACATCCTTTCACTGGTAGATCTTCCAGTGACAAACTTGTTTGGCATTACTTCACTTCCAACTTGTCCGGCATTACTTCACTTCCAACTTGTCCCAATACTCTGTTTTTCTGCAGGGCTGCTAGTGTTTACAGAAGAACACTAAGGCACACACACAAAATAAATCTGAACAATGGTCTATGACTCTTTCAGGCAGTACAAACTCCGACTGCAGTGTGTTATGTTTCACTCTCCCAGGGTTCAGCATAATCTCTTTAATTTTTTTTTCCTTTTTCTGATGTCTCTATAATTAGAAGTTATTTAACTGCTAGGAAAACAAATCTCTAGTTAGATTTAACCCACGTCCCAGATGCACAGAACACATAAAGACAACTGAACTGTGCCTTTAGGTACAGGCAAATCACTTAGTCCCCTTCAGGGGATGGGGATAAACTAGGGGAGATGGAGGCGTTTTGCCCTCTGGAGAACTAGGGGAAGCAACGGCAGGAACAGGATTTAGAAATTAGGATCCACTGTCCTCTCCTCTTCAAGTAGCCCAACAGGAGACAGGTAGCACACCTTAGCTAAACCTGATCACCAAAATAATAACTACACACCAAAAAAACCCACAAACAAACCAGTTTTAAACTCTCACAGTCTAAAGAGGACACTTAGCTTAAGCTTGCTTCATTGGGTACCTTCAGTATGAATACCAAAGCAAGCCCCTTAAAAGAATTAGACATATAGAGGACTACTTCATGCATTTTAGGCAAATTCAGGCATGATAGCGACTTGTCAGCTCTACCAATAGTCTTTTGTCTCAGCTCACCTGGTCTTCCCTGGGACATCAGTAGCTAGAAGCCATATGTTTACAGACTTTCAGCACATCAGTTGCTAGACAAAGCATTGGAGCAAATCGTATTTCTCACCCTAGAAATCTTATCTCCATGCAAAGAAATTGCTCAGCTATGTCCAAAAATGAAACAATTTTATAATCTGCAAAACGTAAATGACAACCCCCTCCACTGTGTAAGTGTATAAATCCATGCTATATCACCACTTCTAGTAGACAGAAGCAGAAGAGGTCAAAAAAAAAAACAGGAAACCAGGGAAGATCAAATGTGTAAACATGCTTTCAAATAAGGATGTTTTATCTGACAAAGACAACTAAAAGTCAATATACTGGAGGCATATTTGATGGGAGAGGGGAAGAAAAGCAACTAGAGTATGATTATTCATCATTTCTTCAAATGCAGAAAGGCATCTAATAAAACCAGGAGGCAGATTTAGAAGTAAAAGGAAATACTTGCTCTGCATATTACACAACACCCTCTATCCAGGGTGAGATTACAGACTAATTTCTAGTTGAGATTAGAGTTTAAACACACTCAGAGAGAAAAATTTAAAATCTATTTGAAAAGTAATCTAAATAAACCAATCAGTATTATGAAAACAAGATGCAGATACAGTTGCTGGCAACAGAGACATCACATTTGCTAATTATATACACATTCCCAAGGCAGCTACTGCCGGCCATTGTTTGAAACCAAAAACTGGATTAGATTGAGTCTGGTCTAACACTGACTTTCATATATGAAACCAGTCTTCAGATCACTGGCTGACAAGTACAACAAACGTAAATTTCTGCACAGTTTTTATCACTAGCCAAAGAACAGCTATACTGCACTATTATTCACTAAGTTTCGATATATCCTGCTACATAACTCTTGGAAAAGAAAAACTAGAATCCAGCTCTCCATCTAATTCTAAAACTGCGATTAACTGGAGAGCAGTTTGTGCAGCGAAACAATGCACTGCCATGCCAGGTAACAGATCTCTTACTGTTTTGAACTGAAATCCAGACAGTGGTAAGCCTGTTTTTCTACAATTTTTTCTTCTAGACAAAAAGAAATCTGTTATCACTAACAACACTTGATAACAACTTGAAAAATTTCGAGAACACTTTAAACATATAAGAGATTTTGAAAAGTCACAGTATTTATGAACATTGAGTATTCAAGAGTTTTTTTCTACTGTCATTCCCCATTTCCTTCTGGAAAAGGGAGGACATTCATAAAAAGGAAAGATGAAGCTTTTTATGAACATTAGGGATTAAACTGCTTGGTCTGCTATCATCTCCTTGCCTCAGATTTGGCCTTTTCCATATCTGACAAAGCACAGGTCAGTTATTACACTCCCGTGTTGCAGGCTCCCTTTTGCTTTTCTTCTGTTCTAGGCTTAATGCACTCTTCAATTTTTCTAAATCACATATCTGAAGGATGTAGTAACCTCTCAGAAACAAATCTTGTGACAGGATAATCTAGGTCTTCACAAAAATATCCCAAGATAACAATTTCTAATAGAAAAATCAACTGCAAAGAAAATTAAAGGATCTAATTTCATTTCATTGCATGCATACCACAGTTTCTCCTTTATTTCAACACTAAGAGACAAAAACATAAAGAACGTGCACCAGCAATGAAATGTTTTAAGAAGAACATCCAGCCTTTGAAAGACTTTAACCGTTAACAGAAATTCTCTCAAGAAATGAGAGGTATAGGAAAAAATAACAAAGCACAGCTACCACTATTCCTAAAACATCAGATTGCTAACATGGAGAACTAAATTCTTCATCCACATAATTCAGTATTCAGTGATATTTTTGTTGCTTTGTTTTTTCAGTGGCACTTGTCTTACATGCCTGATTGAGCTAACACACTTTCAGAAGACAAAGCAAACGGGAAAGACAAAAGGATAGACAACAAAAGCCTAAGGAGATCTCCCCAGGAGAGAATAAAGGAGAAAATCTTATCACACCAAGACTTTTTTCAGCCCCCAAGTACTCAGACAGCCATAGCATACATGCAAGAATACACAAATATTTCTCCTTAGCCGTTCTCAAGTCATCCTTCAACATAAAAAGCAACCTCAAAAATCAGTCAAAACATTAAAACTGTATTTTGCCAAAGTACATTTACCTTGTGTAATGCTTTTATTTTTACTCAAAGTGAATGTACAGTGTGAGTCAAATACAGGTGCTCACTTGTTCAGATTTGTGGAGCCAAGAACCACCACTGAAAGGACAGGAAAGCGACAGGGCAGAAGTTTTGTTACACGGCAGAGGACACTCAGAACACGCGGCCTGCAAGTGACTCAATATAAACTGTACTGAGTGTTCTATGACAAATGTCAGGCACTGCTACGTAATTGAAAGATTCCCTTGGTTTGGATAACCACATCCACTCATTACTCCATTTGAATAGATGTCAAAGGGCTCTTCAATCCACATGGGGTACAACAAAATTCGCAGAAAAAAAGTTTCCTGTATTTTGTCTCATTTGCTAGCATTCTGCTTGACAGAAGCTCCTCAGCTTTACTACCAATATACCTTCCAAAAAGAGACTACTTGGTGGAAGCAACCAATTATTCCATTGAAGAATATTTTCCCTCCTGCTGCACAGATTTGCTAAAAGGGAAAAGAACCTGTGTGAAGCTTTGCTTTCAACACTGCACTACAGAAAGCAGACAAAAAGCTTACTGCTTCCTGAATATAGGACATAAATATTCCTCACAGTGCTCCAGAATCAAACGCTGTGAAATAAGGCAACTTGATGACTTCTGCAAGAAATGCACTAACCAACACCATATTTCACGATGCACACAGTAAGATGTTGAGCATCAGTTTTGTCCAGATCATTTTTGCCCTTCACTGAAAGAGAACTTTGAAGTTTCCTCAATCCAAATTAACACAAATGAAGACTTTTCAAAAGGGCAATATATCTAAGGCCACAGTGAGCTCTGGCACACGCATGTACGAGTGAGGTCTGCTGTGTCTGCTGAAATCTCATTCCACTTCCACCGAAAGTCCTGGCTTTTGAAAACAAAGAAATTGATAGAAATCAAAGTTTCTCTGAAAGTTTAAGCAAAGGAAACCACACTAACTCCAAAGGGATTAGAATTTGGAACGCCCAGTTTGATCCAGGGAATTGAATGATCACAAAAGAAAGTGATTATTCCCATTGTAGTATGTTTACACCAGATTTTGGCCAGATTCCTGCTCATATTTCTTTAATTAAGCCTGTATAAACAGAATTATTTCACATCTGATCCAGTATCATCTACAGTTAGGTATAGATGTCTGTAAAAAAAATATTTCTCATTAATGAAACTGTTTTACAAAGGGTCACTGAAAGAATGCAAAGTCATCTCCACCAAGCAGCTGAACCTCACAGAGCTGCAGGGTTCGGTGAGAATGACCTAAGCTGCAAGCACGTTAATACACAGTCAGCTTCCTTCTCAGCATCCTGTCAATACCACCAGGGGCTGGTCTTATTTCATTTACATATGCCATAAAAATCTTTGCTGAAGAAGAATATTGCATTTCCGTATGCAGATTTTCAACTTGAGGACAGCACTCATGAGACTCAGCTTTTAAAAAAACCCACCACATATCTTGTAGGCAAGGAAGAAAGGAATAACCAGTCAGTAAGCTAGCACACATTTCTTCCGCGCTTCTTTTAGAAATACTTTTCTGTTCATAAAGATGCTGAATATCTGCTCCAAAAAGAAAGAAAATATGCAGAAGTCTAGCAGTGTCACCTGTTTATTCTGGTACACAAAAGGGTAAGCTCATAGCAGCACTCCTCACTGCACTGGTGTCCTTTCAGGCAGCTGCCCTGCCAGAAGCCTCCACTCTCAATGTCTGCAAAAGTTAAGCACAGTATCCTGGCCAGTTTAGTCCTGGGCCCCCTCCTAGAAGATCCTGTTGATTATGCCAAGATCTGTTAAAATTATGTACAGGGTTCTCTCAATACGTGTCTACTCAGCTAAGACTAATAGCTCTCCAATTCATTTGGTTTTGTCAGGTCTCCAAACGAAACAAATGAAATCCAATGGAGAGATACCAAGTATCCCCATACCCCTTCAGGAACGGATTTAACACTATTGAATTACTGAATAGAATGCCACAAAGAAATATAGGCTTTCCAATTCCTAATGCACAGTGTTGTTGGATGCCTATACTGCCTTTTTGGACAGCAGGATTAGCCTCTCATGTGCTGCTACCTACTTGACACTACCATCTCCAGCAGTGATTTATAGAACTCGTGTCAAGAAGTTCATGATCTCCACAGATGGAACACAGGGGTTTTAGACTACTAGAAGACTACCGCCCAGGGCTGAAGTGGTTGCAAGAAGCTGAAGAGTTGGGAAAAATATAGCATGATATGAAAGGGAAAGGAAAGCAAAAGGAAACGCCAGAGAAGGTGAGAAAGTCTGCGAAATGCATGTACCCAAAGCAGCATCTGAAATACTTACAGCTCCGACTATTTAAGGAAACCCAAGGACAGGCTGAGGGGCCTTTGTGAGGAAGAAAAGCACGAAAAACAGAGGAAGGGGGAAAAAAGAAACAAATGACTAAAAGGTCACGGCATGAGACGTTTCAGGGTTTAAACACAGACTGAAGCTATTTCCTGTTTTAAAGCTGAGAGAAAGTATTGATTAATATGAAGGAGACTTATTTAGGATAATGTAAATCAAACTTTTCAAGAATTGAAATGCCATAAATGTTTGATATTTTACAAAAGGGTGGGGTTTTGATTTTAGGGGGATTTTTACCCCTCCAGTAATAGCTTTACGCAAACACATTTAGCCTAACACAGAAATAGAAAGTTGTGTGAGTTTTTTTTCTCTAAAGGAAAAAAAGGATTTGTGGCAGCAAACACAAAATTAAGAGATGCTTTTGGATCGCAATGAGCCCAAAGACAGTTTCCAGTGAAACGAAAAAGAACAAAACATGCACCTTTTCCAGACAAGTGTGCTCTATTTTTGGTGTTGTTTGTTTAATTTTTTTTCATTAATTTAGGTTCACTTGTGCATATGAAAAAAATAATTAACAAACAAATAACATTGCACTGAAAGTTTTCTGAACACTGATTTCCAACACTGAGCTCACGCAGTTGTTTGCTTTGTGTCCCATCCCCTAGGAGTTTTCAAAAGAATGTTCTACCTATCGTCCACCTTTGATCTCTGCCAGCCCTTTCCATAAAACAATGCCAGTGACCATTTATTCTGGCATAACGGACTTCCTCAGAGTTAAGTGCGCTGTAGCACTTACAAACTTTCCTCAATCACTGCAAGTTACCACCACACGGTTGACAACAGCATCTTTTTAGTCCCGTGCATTTGCCACATCACCGTCCCAACACACACACACACACCAAAAGGGATGGGTTTTGTCTATTGACTACGACTCCTCCAGTTTAAGAATGTGTTCATATTAACTCTCAAATTTTGATATAACTCCATAAGGAGCTCAGAGTCTTGCCACATGACATGCCAGTATAAAGAAACATACAATTGAAATGTCCCAAAGTAATCCCAGATTTGAGAAGCAGCTAGTGCTGCAAGAGAATAAAACAAAACTATGCTTTCATATTTTAGCTTAGTCTCCAGTCTTATCCATAACAGCAGTTAACTCTCCTCAGACAAGCCCTCCCTCTGCTATTTGCACAGTGTAAAACACTGGCCTTGGGGCAAATTACCTCAATGTGTTCACAGGCCTCCTTGCAGCTGATTGAAGCGTCTTCTCCTGTTCACTGCAGTTCATGGCCTGACACACAACGCTTTCATCAATGCATCTGTGACTGTCTCAGTCTTTTTATCTTTCAGTGCTTTAACATAACACGCCTTAAGCTGTTACCTGCTACCAGCCAATGTGGAGTATCAGATAGTACTCCAGCTAATGGGGCTTGAACTCAGCCTGTATGAACCTCCTTGTGTTTCACAAATAGAGGCAACTTCCTAAAGGAGTTCTGCTTTCCCTCAACACTTCCTCATTTTGATAAGCAAAGTGACATTATGAGCACACTTGACCAGAAATCTCCTCACACACACACACACACATTGCTCCACAGCTCGCTTTTTTTACCCTCAGCAAGCATCCAACCCACTTGCATTGCCTTCTGGTCTACAGAACCTATAAAGAGATTTTGTCTCAGCTTTGTAGCAGAAGTGAGGGGTGCTGGGGAGATCTAGGTGTAGAAGCACGTTCCTGTGTTGTGCTCCGCACTTACTCCTACACTATAAACCCCGCATCTAGGAAATGTGGATGCCTGAACCACACATCACCTCTTCAGTGCTGTGGTCTGCTTTGCCTCTCATTTGCTTCTAAGACTACTTGGGATAAAAGCTTGAGCTCCGCAAGCTTTTCAGACTCAAATGAAGCTAAACATAACTTACAGAGACCATGAATCCACACATCTTAAAACTCTGCAGAGAGAAATTTGTTCTTCAGTGATTTGGAGTTGGGGGAAGGGCTGAAATTGTGTCCAACTTAAATCTCCCTTGGCTAATATAAGTTTTCTTAGAACAGAAATGTTACAAATACCAGAGAGGCCTAAAAAGGGCAAGTTTCCAATTCCACAAGTACTTTGGTTTCAGAAGCCTTCACACCTTCACTTTTCATCCCAGAAAGCAACAAGATGTGGTAAAGCAATGTTTGTTCCTTGCAAGATTAAATACCTGTTTCCTAATTTAAATAAGAATATAAAAAATTCAAATCAAAGTCCCACCAACATTTAAGATTCCTGCTTCCCCTACTGAAATATCCTTCCCACATTTTCACAAAAATTAATTACAACCCTTGAAACAGATGTTCTTTGTTATTCTGTTATTGGGCAGGTATTTTTCATACTCATCTGAATGTATTCACATCTCGGTGTTTCAACCAGGCTTTCTGTTCTCTTGACTAAAGGAGTTTCGTTAGTCAAAAACCCTGAAGACTCTACTAGAAATCAAGGTGCCCACAGATTTCAAACTCATGGGAATGTCTTGAAGCAAGGCATCTTCCAGCTTGATGTACAACTTCAATTTTTATACAAATAAAACAGGGCATCCAAAGAAACTGCTCTATTGAAACACGGCCTAGTTCAAAGACTAATGCCTCATCCAGCCCATCAGCCAGGCTCGAAATGCTCAGAATGTGGCACAGCAAATGAATTCCCACCCCCACCCCCCCCACATTGCTCAGATTCTTCTATTTCTTTTATTAACTAGGCTGCTTCACAACTTTTCATCTTCATCTTTGGGGACAGCTTCGAAGTACCAGTTAAAAGGGACACTGCCTCAGTGGTCTAAAATTTATCTCCTTTTTTGTAGTATTTCTGCACTGCTGCATGAATTCTTAGCAGCAGCAGCACTTAACCATTTAATGCAGCTCAAAAGAGCCTTCTGATTGCCTCTACCTGCAGCTCCAGGGCCTTTCATGAAACAACCTCTTAAGAAACATGTTGCACATCTGTCCAGTCTACCCTTACATTATCCCAAAATAACCGAAGAGTACAGCAGAATCATCTGCTTAAGACACATCTAAAGACTGACCTGAGTTGGACAGGAGTAAGATACGGTGAAGATTCGGTAGGGGCCCACTTGGTTGCCTGCACATACATCCTCCCCCCAAACCCAACTTCTCAACATGTGATATCAAGAAACTCCTAAGCTAGAAACTGGTGGCAATTGTACCCTAGGAAATCAGTTTCTGGTTCCACACTGGGAGCATAGCTGGCTTCACAAGGAGGTCCCTGCTATTCTTCCTTTCTCTTCCAAGGAGTTTCTCTCGCAGGCGCTCCTGGGTGGCAGACCAGGCTTGGCTCTTAGGCCATAAAGAATGTGACATGAAAATTCATAGGATCAATGCTTCCCAGTGTGCCAAGAGATGAACAAGATTTCTCCTCCACACTGCCTCCTGGTTTAACATTTTCCTCCAGCGTTTTATATAATTGCATAGATAGAACTTAAATCCTCACTTTCGACAAGGAGAACAATGTCATTCCAGTCGTCTTTGCAACAATTTTTTAAGCTCCTGAACTCTTTTCCAGACTGAATGACCTTTGAAGTTGTGTTTTATTCATGTTTCTAGAACGACAGTTGTCCTTACTATTGGTCTTTTTTCTATTGGTCCATATCATTTGCATGCAGTAATCCCTGTTCCTGCAAAAGCAGAAACTTGCTACACAAAAATGTACTTTTTTTTTTTAAATGGAAAAATAGTGTCTTTTTAATATTCCACACTATACAAAGTTGTTACTCACGTTCAAGGAAGATGACTGGTGAGAATATGACACACTATGAAAAATTTTTTTCAATGTAAGAGGTAAAGAATTGGTAAAATGTTTCAGCACAAAGCAAGAATAAACTAAAACATTATATGACTACAAGATATTTAGACTAATCTCTAATGCCTTCCCAGCTCAGAGGCATATTCTTTTAACTGGTTACAAGTCTATCTTGATCTTTATTAAGGTTGGACTAGATGATCTTCAGAGGTCCCTTCCAACCCCTAACATTCTGTGATTCTGTGATCTTTATTAACTCAATCTTATTTTTCCAACATAATGCAAAATAGGAACTTTCTCCTTTTGCAAATCCGGAGAAAAAGCTCACAAAGGTATTCCACAAGCTGGTGAATATTTGGGCTGGAAGGGGAAGAAATGGCGGGAGGTGGAAGGTTAACAGATATTTGTAAATGAACCAAGAACAAAAGCTGCAGAAGTACAATAGTTTGACAGTGTAAATACCAGAAGAATCAACAGAGTAACTGAAGAACTTACCTTTACCCAAACAGTTTTTATTCAGAAAGTATTAGGAAGAGAAGAGGAGATAGCTCAGACAACGTATATCGAATATATTCCTTCCCTTCCCTGTTCTGATCTAGACATGGGCTTTCTTTTGCTTGTGTTTTCAGGCCTGCTATCCATACTTGCAGCCAGCTGTTACTATAGCATAACACGTTCCCCCTGCTAAATCCCACAGAGCAGTGCTCTGAGTCACAGTGTTTGAGCAGAATTGTCTCGGACAGATGTCAGTTCTCACATTTCTCAATATCTGAAGTTGGCACCGAGCATCCCTCCCCTTGCCTGGCCGCCTGCTCACCCCTCACTGGTGTGGACCTTTTGTGTCTGAGAATGTATGTGTCACAGCAAGGGCAAAAGACGCATTAAATTGCTTTGTGTAAATTGGTCAAATTAGGAAGCAAAACATTTCTGCTGAGGGTTATTTCCCTCAAGGTAACAGAACAACGATTACTCTTTTACTAATAATTTAATTCCATCTCGGCCATCTCCCAGGCACAGATATTTTGTTTTTCCTAACTCAGACTGCAGTGCTTGGGGGGATTCTTTGGCTTTTGTTGGGGGTTGGATTTTGGGGGGCTGAGTGCAGAGGAGGAAAGGAAAGGAGACTGGAATTGTAGCTTGTACTTCAAATGCACTGGTTTATATTGCGAACTAAATCTAACTGCCAGGTGAAAGAAAACCCCTGCTATTCCTCCTCACTGCCGCAATAAAATTCAAGCAAGTGCTCTGCATTTCATTCTGTAGCGTACAGCTGCCCCTACTGCATATAAATGGCATTCAGGGTCGTCTTTCCCCAAAAATCCAAGCAGACTTTATGACAGTGTTTCTTTTATGAGTACAAGAAGAGCTATAAGCTTTTTCACTATATTATAAGCAAATCTATTTTCAGCATCCTGAAGGAGATGAGAAAAAGCATGACTGCTTACAACGATCTTCTAGCAAAATGGTCTGCTCTGCTCCTGTAACAATACAATTCGACAGCCAATTCCAGTGACAAGTAACTAATAGTAGGAAGGCAGGGATTTCACATCACATTCTACCTTATTAGTTTACAGAGGTTTTCATAACAATATTATTAATTTGCTACGAATAAAACTGCAACAACGAAATGATTCTATTATTGGAATCCACAAAGCAAAATCATCTTTGACAGCTCTCAAACCACATTTACACAAACAATTTCAGGAACTCAGCAAATCCTACAACAGAACATGCTTAATTCATCATCATTCACTGGAAGAGAAAAATAGGAAGCCCCAAAGTTTCATTTACATTGAAAAAAAATAACTAGATCCATTTATATTAATTCCCAGACATAATGGAATAGCAGTACAGTTAAATCCAGAAAACAGAATGCAAGTAATTTTGCAAATATATATCATCTAAACAACAGTTACTCTCAAACAAGACAATTTCCTGGAGTTTATACAATACTGCCTGCAACAGGATGCTGAGGAGACCTCACCATAAAAGCAATGCCAATATTTGATGCTCATGTAATTGCAAAATTTTTGCTCTGGAGAACAGATGTAAGATACTGCTAAACCCCACCTTTACATTACACTTCAGAAATTACATGTTTTACTGAAGTTTTCTATATTCATTAAAAAAATCTGATGACAAGATATATTGAAAGAATTTACAATAAGAAACTGTGTCTATCAATTTCCTGATAATTTCTTCATTAACATATGACAGAAGTTAGATTTTTTTTCTATTAATGTTATGTCCAAATCTGAAGAACAAAATACCTATGTAGATAAGAATTTATACAAAAATCACTTAAACATAAGGAAAAATTGTTAAGCAGTAGCTAAAGGCAGCTCTTGTTGTGTGTTTACTGTATCTGCATTAGCCTGGTCCTGTATAAGGCACGTACTCCTACTGTTAAAAAAATAACACCAAATAATTATATTAAAAGCTATTACACAATCTATCAGCTTTCAAACGGATGAGCATTAATGTCTCTAGGACTACTCAAGACAGTTAAAGCAGCCAATTGCCCAGCACAAAGACTGCAGCTATGCCCAATCAGTAACCAACAAATAGGTTCAAGCCTGCACATAATAAGCATCCCAAACCAAGCTCCCTTGATTTTAGTAAAATATTCAGTTTTATTTCAAAGGCACTAAGTACCCTGCTGAATCTGACCTTGCAGAGAAAAAATTTATCACCATCTAAAGGTAACCCTGCTTTGTATGCTTCTGTTTCAATGGGTGCCTTCAGTTTTCTTCAGTAAAACATATTTTTGTTTTTCTTAAACGTTTATTCAGAGATCCATTATTTCATTGCTTCAGCACCGAAGTCCAGCGTGCCTCATTATCTTAAACTTCAGTGCACAGTATGTTTGCAAACCATCCCAAAAAAGGAGAAGCAAGCCTTCTACTGCATATCCTTCTGCCTTGAAGGAAAAAAAGGCAAGAACGTACATGCTGGTCATAATGCTCAACATACTGTGCAAAAATCACCACACAATATGACAAGTTCCACAAATCTCTCAGCCAGTTAAAAGTTTACTCTCACTCTGACTTTTAAAAAAAAAACAAACAAACAACCCAAGTAACACTTTCAATGGCAAATAACTTTTTAAAATACCTTCAGAGACTTGAAGTCGTAAGTCAAACCTTTTCACCATTTTAAATGTCTTTGAAAGGACACCCAAATTTCTGTCTGTCCCTTAAATATCACATTTCTGACATTTCAAACATCAGCTTTTTACCAGCTTTGTTACGAATGAAAGCATCACAGGACCATCACTTCACATACTTGATTTAAAATCCTAATTCCACACTGTGTCAAGCACTCAGGATCTAATAGGAGGCATTTAGCACCTCACAGAATCAAGTTGTAAAGATAATCTTATTAGAGAGTGTTTAAACCACATCTACAGCCAAACTTTTACCCCCAGAAGACCCAATTTGGCACCTGGTAGGAAAAAAAGAATGAAGTGAAGAATACTGAAAACTACTGGGGAGAACAAGGAAGGGCAAAGGCACCACACAATTTCTGCTTTTTCCTTCTTTCTTCTGTTGACTTGTTTTAATTTCAAAAGGTGTTTTACTGCCCTGTAATAGCTCAGGTCCCTTGCTAGACCACTACTCACAAAATCTTTTCCCCCAACATGTTACCACCCAAACAAACCACTACCCTGCCATGTCATTCACTGGAAGCAAGTGAGAGGCAGAGCCCCAGATGTTTCTAACCACTTTATTATTCCAATTATCAAGATAATTTGAAGCATTCCCTTCAACGACACAACTGTCCTTCCCTTTGCAGACATTTCACTCTGCTTTGTAGCACTGGAGCAGAAGAGGGGGGAAAAAAAAGCTCATCAACTCCATATACTTGTATTTATATCAGTCACTTTTAGGGAATCACCTTGCTCAATATCCTCTAGGCCCTGACAGCTGCTCCAAGAAGACTTCATTGTGGCCTTCCAGTATCTCAAGGGAGCCTACAAGAAAGCTGGTGAGGGACTTTTTAGGACGTCGGGTAGTGATAGGACTAGAGGGAATGGATTGAAGCTAGAGATGGATCGGTTCAGATTGGACATCAGGAAGAAGTTCTTCCCCATGAGGGTGGTGAGACACTGGCACAGGTTTCCCAGAGAAGGGGTGGAAGCCCCATCCCTGGAAGTTTTTAAGGCCAGGCTGGATGGGGCTCTGGGCAGCCTGGTCTAGTGGGAGGTGTCCCTGCCCATGGCAGGGGGGATGGAATTAGATGATCTTTAAGGTCCCTTCCAACCCTGACAATTCTATGATTCTATATAATATCTGCAAAACCATATCTAAGGTTACATATTAGTGGCTGCATTCACCCTAGCATGCAGGCTAGTTCTCTTGAGTTTAGGAAACAACACCCCATTCCTGATGTCTTAAAGCTACACGTGGCATAAACAAATAAAGCAAAAACTCCTTTATAGCCTTGCAAATCACTGGTAAATCACAGTGGTTTATTATCAAACCTCTTAAGAAAGAGTTTGGTGAAACATAAATATTCTGAAAGACACAGCACTTGAGAAAAACTGATGGGTTTAGCTTTGAGTCTCTAAGAAAACAATGAAATAAAGCCTAGGACACTGTCAGCAGGGGAGGAGAGATTAATTCTCACCCGTAAATCCGCTTTGAGATATATACTATGCCTAGCAATTCAGTATACATGATGAGGCTGCCATCCTCAGGGGACTGGGAAGCTATTGCAGCTGCCTTCCAGAGAAGATATATTCCTGGATCTCCACAGCAAAACTCACGTAAATTAATTCCTCAAGGACTGGCTAAAAAGCAGATGCCCTAAACTGTCTTCAGTGTTGTCTTCCTTAATTATAGTAGTTTTCTGATGTTAGACTAAAACTAGATTGCACGGTCATTCAAGCCTTCTCATCCTGGTGCTGTACAGGAAGTTCTCCTGAACATTTCAGAACAAAAATTTCCTTTAAGGTCTTGTCTGACAATCATGCACACAACCAGCAGTACAATCAAGGGGAAGAAATTGAAGTTTCTTAACTTGTACTTGAAAACTTTTACTCAATTACTTAATACTTAATCATTTCTTTCAACTGCCACAAATAGTATTAATAGAATTTTATCTCATCAGGGTTTAAATGTCCTGTGTAAGTCGGGAGACAGGACACAAGAAATAAGATCATTCCAATAATTTTTTAATACTTTGTCGTAACTTGAGATTAGCCTTCTGGGAAGAACTAACCTTTCTCTCAACTTTCAACCATTCTTCCAGCTTCTTGCAAAATAGAGCTCCTTTCCCCAAAGGCACTGGTGCCCCCTCTGAACAGTAGTACCTCTAGTGGCAGACAATTTCATGCCTGCTTCCTACATTTACTGTCTGACACACAATCCAATAGTTTCTTTTCTAACGAACTACTCCATATCTAGCCTATCCTTTGCGCTAAAGATTCTTTCAATTATTTTTTTAAATGAACTTTTATATTTTTTTCTATTCCAGAATACAGAGATAGCATCTATGTCACTGTAACAATTGCTCCTTTTAGTACAGGAGATGGAAACTAGAGACCACAAAAACTTGATTTAGAAATTCACACAATCCCAGAAACATCAGAATAAGAAGGAACCTCTAGAGATCATCTAGTCCAAAATTATGTTAAGCTATGTTTCTTCAGGCTACTTATGTAGCACGGAAGTCTGTGAAAAACAGAGGAAGCAAAAACCCCTAAACAAGTAGCTTACAAGAAAAGAAAAGAAAATTAAAAAAACCACAACCAAACATGCTAACGCATAGCAGTAGACTGGCCATTCAAAGTCATTCAACTTCCTGAATTCCAGACAATGGTTCCATTTGTTAGAGAAATGGTTAGTGAAAAAAGTTAAAAAAGACAGTCACTGCTGGATTTCTGCCAAACATCCAGCTGATCAAAAGCTGATCAGTTTAATCAAACATCAGTCTAGATTAAATTAATCTGGAATATAATTTAGATTGCAAGTCTAAGAGAAAGATTATTGTAAAAAAATTAATTAGCATTTTTTCCACCATCTCCTGTGTTATTTCTGATGCCGTTGATATTTGCAATTATCTGCTGACACCCCAAAACCCCAGATCCCAATTTACAGCTTGTGATTTACTAACCAGCAAAACCCAGCCAACAGATCTGAATGCAATCACAAATCCGATAATCCATTTACTGTGGACAAAGGATTTACATCAGGCCTTCTACAGGTATCTCTTGCTGAGCTAAAAGGAGTTTACACTACAGGACAGAAGTCACAGCAGAGGTGACAGTCTGTGGAAAACATTCCTGTGCGATACTTGAGGAGCTCAGTAATTTTAATGCAAAGTTCATTCAGCTACAGTCTTCATACAATGGAAAAGTTCTCTTTACTATTGTAAAAGGTGACTGCTTTTTTTTTTTATCTAGGTAGGCAAAGGTCACAGGAGAATCACTGTTTTGTTGGTGAAGTTGGATATGATTTCTTTTTTCTAGGAAGAATAAAATGCCACTAAGTTTGTGGTAGATCCACTATTTCAAATTAAATTTTCTCCAAGAGGGTTTCCAACTCAGCTATCCAATTGAGTAATCACTCCTCACCTGAATACAGCTGCATGAAGAAAAAGACAAAATTTGGACAATAAATCCATAGTTAAACCTCAGCATTTTTTTTTCCTTTCAACTTAACAGAACACTTTCTTGGGCCAAAAATCTCATCCTACAAGTCAAGAAAATTATATTGTCTGTTCTCCATGTGTCTTATCAGAGAAAAGCCGTGTCTACTTAAACTGACACCTCACATTCACCCTGTTGCTTCCTGTGACTGGTGGCCAAGTAAACCTATGACAGGCTCCACACTGTAGAAACCAGACCTCCCCTACAGATCCCAGGCACCAGAAATCCTTCAGTCACTGTATGAAACTTGCAGTCTTCTTTTTAAATCCCTGTCCACTGCAAGAGCGTACAAAAATCACACAGAATCACAGAATGTCCGGGGTTGGAAGGGACCTCTGAAGATCATGTAGTCCAAGCCCTCTGCCAGAGCAGGATCCCCTAGGGCAGCCACACAGGAACGCATCCAGGTGGGTTTTGAAAGTCTCCAGAGAAGGAGACTCCACAACCTCTT
Source organism: Apaloderma vittatum (assembly GCF_000703405.1). Classification (NCBI taxonomy): domain Eukaryota; kingdom Metazoa; phylum Chordata; class Aves; order Trogoniformes; family Trogonidae; genus Apaloderma; species Apaloderma vittatum. The sequence goes on along the minus strand of NW_009730091.1, from coordinate 22,700 downwards.
TGGGCAGTCTCTACAAGCTACATATAGAACTGTGGAAGCTTATTCAAGAAATGTTTGTGTGTTCATCATGAAGAGGTTATTAAGCAGAAGCATGGGATTCTTCAGTTTACTCTGGATTTTGAAGTAGGAGCCATATTTAACATCTGCAGGTCTGAAAACAAAACAAGAAACCCTACTCCAATACTCATAATCTTCCATCAGTTACTGCAATCCTTTTTACTTCTACAAACCCAGCCTTCCCACACAGCAATATAAAATGCTGCTTCTAAGAGATCACTATTTATGATCAAATTCTGAACTCAATTAAGACTTGTTTCATTTTCCGTATTTTTCCTGGCCTGCCTATTACATCTTACAAACCAAGTGGCTTACCCTTTACTTCAACTGTTCATCACTAGTCTCTAAGGTTCCCCCAAAAATCACTTTTCCTGAGCCTACTACTTTTTTTGCTCTCTGTACTTCCCATAACCTTCCCTATAGGCACTTCATCCTCCAGATTTTTTCTTTCAGTGCAGCAACTGTTTTTTGGCAACATGCACAGATAATTTTGGCAATTAAGCATCCACTAATTAGGGTTCCCAGTCATCCTGCAACAACTGTAAGCAGCCCAAACCCCATCACATCCACTGGCTGTCACTTTTCAAGGACTGGCTTTTTGGCAGAAGAGTATAAACTGCTTGATGCACAAGTTTCCTCTTGGAGCCCATCCAGGTTCCATCCTTTGTTAGCTGAAGGATAATTTCCATCTTGAGTACTGGCAAAATTCAGAGTATCACAGCACTGTTAAGAAGATTATTGGGCAGATTTTCAAATGTAAGACATTAAGAAATATTCTGAAGATATTCTGAACTAATGCTAAGACAAACTGATGACACTACAACTTAACTCAAACCAGGAACCTGAAGGGTGTGTAACAGGAAAAAATCCTAAAGATACCTTAATTATTTGGTAGGAAGAGTACAAGGCTTTAAAAAAAATTCTGTTAAGTAATTTTTTCAAAAGAGTAATGACAAACGTTAAGTGTTTTGTTTCATGCTGTTTGTCTTGATTATCTACATTATATCAAGCAAAATATATCAGTGGCTGTTTTGGGGAAAACTGTCCAATGTTTTCTGTTAACGAGCTTAAACTTTTCTTTCTAACGCACACAATGAATTTAAAAATTGCTAACATTGGATTTTGTCAGCATTACATGTTTTATTAATGCCATTTATAAAACAATGCATTCTCCAAGTTGTAGTAATATCAAGCATGGGTTACAACAGCATCTAGTAAAATGTTTTTGGCAAGACTGACAAATATAGCACTACAAGATCCAGAACTGCTCTGCTCCCTGCAAGCTAATGAAGTTCTAAATAGGGGATCTAGTGAAGCTGTCAATGCTCTTGACTCTATACAGAGTAGCACAGAAAAGGATGTTGAAGTCACCTACTTCTTGCCTACCCAGCTAAAGTATGCTGCAATGGAAAAATACACCAGAGATCATTCACTTGTTTCTCTGAAATACCCCACAGGCACCATATATCCACATACATGGGGAGGGGTGGCAGCAAGAGGGAACACAATAGAACAACCAGCCTCTTCCTCCCTCCTCCAGCGAAGGCCCTGCAGACAGAATAGCAGAAAACTTCTTTCATTGAGCCACTTACTACTAAAGATTTTGAAAGAGAGCAGTTTGCATAAACACCAAGTAACAGTAGGCTGAACTGCATCTTAGCTCAGGGCATAAACTGTGATAACTACCTCTTTGTGAGAGAAACTTTTAAAAGTTAGTTTGATTTATGAAGTATTAAGTATCCTCATTTGTTATAAGTCCTAAGGGATACGGCTTCTCATCATCTTTGCAGAATCAGACTGCTGTTTGGAGAAGCATAGTCTTATGAACAATAGCCTCTGATTTGTTACACTATTTATGACCCAGTTTTAATTCTTATCCACAGTCATCAGCACGAATAAGTATTCAACACTAATTACAGTTGCCAAAGCACGTCTCTGAACTAGTACAGCATAGGCATACACATAGCCAGGTAAAACACGCTGAACAAACTTCTCCCATATAAAAATATGTCAGTTCTCTCTCTCCACTAAAACACAGCTTTCTCAGCTTGTTTTTATATTGTCTCCTAAGATCTAACCACTCCATACTTTGTACTCCATGTTCTCTTTCCAAAAAATTCCCATTTAGTATCAAGCTGTGAATTAACTGATGAGCTGTTTATCCTCCTCCTTTAAACCATTAACAAAGACTTCCAATCTAACTGAGCCTGACACTTATCCTACAATCACTGCTCCCTGTCCTGCAGCTCAAATTACTGCCACATCTACTATTTTTGCTTAAGATCCTTCAGCAAGGCTTCCATTCCATGCAACATTTAGGGCCATGAAGTTTTTTTTCCAAGTTTTACAAGGAATTTCTTCCAAATAGCTTTTTGAGGTATAGGCTGCATAAAGTATTCCTCTATCTGAAAAAACACTATAACTTCACCTTTTAGAAGGAAAGAATATGCTTTTTGATTTACACATACCAGTAATTTATCAACTGCAGCTCTATTATTTTCAGATCTATTAGAGATGTAACTTCTAGTGTTGGTATTAATATTTTATGTAAGGACAGATTCAGGATCAACACTGAGGACTCTCACTGTTAACGTACATATACGGAGCCAATATCTTTGCAGCAGACACCCTGGCAAGCAGACACACACAGCCTGACTACAGAAGCCTAGACTTCACACTATGCAGTTTATCCTGTTGAAAAAGCTGGTGGCAGCTGCAGCTAAACTACTTTCAGCACCTAAGCCAGTTAGAAAAAAGTGCAGCACCAGTATCTTAAAGTACAAGAACAAACTGCTGTTTGGCTGTGGAGTTAATTAAATATCTCTTACTATCATTAGCCTTTCAAAACCCACTTGCTAATTCTGTAAATTTAGCAGCTATTCCCTAATCCCTTTAGGTTTAAGAATAAAGCTACTCTACATTTACTGATGTCCTTTCACTATTACTGTGAAACAGATTCCCACCCAAGTAATATGCAGAACTGCTTCATTATCTGAAGCCATCCTGGAAGAAACAAGATCAAAACAGTTCAAAGTCTGCAAAGAGGAGGCATCACCAAATACACAACCCTGATTTCACAGGCAGAGCTGAACTACAGGAAGGTCAGGTGTCTCAAGTCTCCATACCAAACTGAGAGCACAAATAAGGAATTCTGACTTCCACAGACACAAAGTCATCCCGTTATTTCTAAAGCTCCCTGAGAAGTCTTCAGAATGTGAAAGGCAAGAGCCTGAGATTCTCAGTCTGTCTTGCAGAGAAGGCATTTCTGCCACAGTACCTGGGATCCTGCAGCCTGACAACTGCACCATTACAATCTGACTTTCACATCCTTAAGATTCATTTTTAATTAAGCTGTAACTAAGGCATATGCAGAACTCCATCTGTGTAAGTCCATATTAAATTGAAAGAGACATGCCAAATTGCATTACCTGAATAGTCAAATACATATGATACATAGGCCTATATAATGCATTACACTCAAAAGTACAGGCTTCATGCTGCTAGCACTTGATGCTTGACATTTCAACAGAATCTTCTCATAACGCCAGGAGACATAGTCCTAGATCTCTGATTTCTTGGCTAAAGTGTCCGAGGCAGAATATCGACTCATGTCACTGGCACTACTGCATGAATGCTAAGACAAAAGCTCACAGTGTAGGAATTTCTAGCAAACCACACCACAACACGACGCCTGAAAATGCTACTTTGCCTTCATACTCCTTCCCACCCTCAAATTTTAAGGAGATGAGAGAATTATCAACAGCTTGGAGACAAATCCTGGGTTTACACTTGGACATAAAAATCAAGACATGTAAGAGTTTAACTAAGCAAGTTAAACAACTGAAAAGCTGATCTCTGTACAATGCTATCCACACTATAAGAGACCAACGGCTAGAAAGTTCATTTCTTTAAAACCACTAGAATGTACAGGAACAGAAGTCCTCTTTTGTTCAGTAATTTTCCACTCAATAAAAATTCCCCATTTTTCTTTCCTTTCCTAGGCTTCTCTTCCCCTGCTAATCAGTGCCAGCTACCAATGAGGACTGACAATAGAAGAAAGTCTTTTTACGATCTTTAGTCATCACTACATAAAACACCACACTATACTCCATTCTGCACTCAGTTCCTTCTTCTTTTCAAAAAGAAAATTTAAAGTAAGTTGACTGGTGTTTTTAATCCTTTTCTTGTTCTCAGGCCAAAACCAAAATTCTTTCCAATCCTCCCGTTCTGGACTTGGACTGAGAATGCTGAGCATGCACACTGGGCTTGTTTGCTGCACCTTCAGCTAAATTGCTGCTGCCGCCGCTGTTCCTGCTCTCTACTATCTCGTAAAATATTGATTTCTGTAGTACATATCCAGTAAAGAAAAAAAATAATCAATTTTCCCCTAGACACAGCATACTGGCAACCACATAACAGATCAGCCTGTCAGCCTGGCATGCAAGACCAGCATCCAAAAATGAACTGAAGAGAAAATGAGAAGAAGGTGGGAAGGTGTAAGGGGAAAAAAGGAATGCAAACAGTGGTTGTAACAGAAGAAAAAGAAGTTTGTGAATATGAAAGATACAATTTGTTACGTCTTTAAAATTCTTATTACAGCAGTGTACTAAGACAGCATTATCCTGTATCAGTGTTTTATGGGATAGCCAGTGATGGTCTGTTTGATCCATCACAGTCACCTGCATTAAGAATCTTTGGCACCAAATAATAAAAAATACAACCAAAGTAATTAGTAATAAAAACCAAGCAAGACGAGAAAATAGCCAGGTGTTTGTACAAAACGGCTGCACACCTTACAGCATCAGCATAAATTTAGAGAACCCATGCCAGAATCCCACAATAAAAATGCTCTTGTTCCTTAAACATAAAACCACAGATAAAGCTGCATCAATTTTGAAACAGCATAAAAACCGAGCAAACCAAATCTCTCAGGTAAGCTGAAGGAAACCTTTTCTCCCTTGCATTCTCCAATGTCAAACTCCCTGCTGCAACTTCAATAACTTGTATTTTTCAGCAAAGCTCTACAGTCTTTTGGCAACTCGTGCCATGTTAAGAGGGCCCAAGAAAATTCACACTGCTGTGGAGCACTCACTGAAACAACAGACATGCCTCCATCACACCACGGGGCAGCTGGGACCAAGAGGAAATGGCTCAACCTCTGCACACACTAACTTCATCTGACCCCAGCATGCCAAGGTACAAGACACTGCTGTGCTTGACATGCTTTAAATAGCCTCATCCAAGCTGGCAAACCACTGGAAGAGCGACAAGTCTGACCCTTTGTGCCAACTGGGGTAGTTCACATGACCGACCCATCCTTTAAGCAAGGAACTGCAGAGATCAAGCACTGGCTTTACCCCAAGAGACGTCTGCAAAATATCAGAGCTCCTGGAACACTTCTTTGCCTTTCAGCACAGCCATGAGCCACACATCAGGAGCCAACCTTTGATAATAGGCACAAATACACTTTAAAACAGAGCTCCAAATCAGCTGAGCTTTTTACGTACTGTAATAGATCCCAACTGTATCAAAACATTAATATTGAGCTCTCAGGACTAAGAATACTGTATTGGGTCCAGAACACATGCTTTTAAAAGGTCCCTAAATGCTTATTCATATAATAAACCACAAAAGCTCTAAAGAAGCTGTTGCCATCTGTTTTCTGGACTCTGACATTCTATATGGTCCTTTTCCTTTGCTATTTTCTAGAGTGCCACAAAAAGGAAACAAAAGAAGAAATTAAAAACATAAAAAATAAAACTAGGACCGCATCCTCTAGTCACAAGTCTTTTCCTGAGGATTGTAAGGACCTCAAACTTTGCAACACGCAGTATAGTCAGAAGTTGTGTTATGAGCAGAATTTAAACTTGTACTCTACATTTCCCTATCCCTATCACGGAAATCAGACCTCATTTCTTTTGCAGGTTAGCCACAGCGTTTCAAAAGCCATTAAGTGGTCAAAGGAAGGTAAAAAAATATTTGCAGCTTCTTGTCCATAGGACCTGCACGAACCTTGCACATAGTGTATATACACACCAAGTTTTTATAAACCAGAGAATCATGTTTTAAAATAGCTAGGTAATATTTACTCTCTAAATGTGAAGATGGTTCATATTTTAAAACTCTAAAAAAACAAGTTCAGAATGCAAATTAAGCCACTTTGCCACAGGAAGAAGGAAAACTCTCAAAGTTTCTAAGCCTTGCCATACAACGAGGGATTGAACCTTTTATAAAAGCCACGTTTCATTTTCAAAATAGCTATTCAGGACTTTGAAATTACTTCACCACCTTTGACTTAGCAAAACGCAGAAGAGCAATGGGTAGTAGAAAATAAAAGGGCAGAAAGTTACCAGGTATCACCCCAAATCCATTGTAAGTAGACACGGCCAAAAAAGGTGAATCAGGTTCTAAGTGAGCAGGTACAGCAGGACAGTTTCCTGGAACAGCTCCACCATTGTATGCATGAAGTGGGCTACATAGCCACCTTTTCTTAAATCATCACTATTTGTTTTACCCATTCAACTAGCCACATAAAATCATGAAATCCAATGAACATGCTAAGAACTTCTGAGCTCAGCAATTAAAGTAAAAACATTCATTAGATTCTTACACTTGGGCAGGATAAAACTTAGTTCTATGTTGCTTTTAAAAGCCTACCCTAGCAAAATATCCCTGAACAGCTTAGATTTCCAGCCCACACATGTTGGTTATCAAAAGAAACAGACATGAGAAACAATGAGGGAGAAAGCTTGCACAAATTTTTTTCATTACACTCCTAAAACCAGTTGTATTGAAAAAACAAAGCAAACTTAGCACCTCAGCACCAACACAGGGCCAGTAACAAGCACCAGGGTCAGGTATCTTGAAGGGATCTGCTTACACATCTTGTTCAATGTTTTGGCTTCTGAGGTGCGAGTGGAACTTCTTAACCAAGAGTAATGTGGCTACAAACAATATCTTGCGGGCTATCAAAATAATCAAGCAGCTGCTTGTTGCTCTGAAGGTTCTCCCCAACTCTAAGCTTAATTGAGTCACATTCTGGATCCTGTTATACCAACCAGTATTGAACAGTCTATAAAGACCTCATCTGGATAGCAGAAAATCCAACAGTACAGCTACTTTGTATTTAGAAAAATGAGAGCCAAATCTTGTCTCAAAACATGTCTTTGCCAGCTCTGATGATTTTATGAACTGGTTGCAACTTTAGTCAGTTTGAAAGATACTCATTCAGGGGATGGGAAAAAAACAACACACAAAGGTCCCACCAATATCCCTCAATATGGTAGAGAGATGCTCTCATCTGGTCCTTGCACAGTGATCTCTGTGTTATCACAGTTCAGCCTTGGACACCCACATACCACTACTACAGTGTAGGAGTCATTCTATCAAGACAAAATCACTGATCTGCAGTTCCAAGACACCTCCCACACAACTCGGACTGAATTTGGATTATCTATACATACAACCCAGTACTAGAGCACACAGGGGTACCTCACTTGCAGGATGAGGACTGTAGAGGTAGGAAGTTCTGGAGAAACTTGGTGCTGACTTGACACTCAATGTACCATGCGCAAAACCAACCCTCCACCTTCCAAGTACTTACAGTTACAAGCTTAACACTTCACCAGATGAAAGACTAAAGCTAAATGAGACCACAGAGAAGTGAACTACAGTAAATGGCTCTACCTACACACCAGGGCAGCCTTAATCAAATTGGAGAAATGTTCTTCTGACCTTCCAGCCTCCAAAGAGGCTGCCAAATCCTGCCTCCGGACTCAGGATGATCAGTTCTTCAGTCAGCAACTTCTGAATGCTCAGCACACGGCTCTGAAGAACAAGATGCTGTTTTGCAGAAAAGATGATAAACATCTGAGTTCTCAGACATCTTCATCCCACCTGCATCCAATTAGTAGTTTGTCTCCATCTTGAGACCCTAACACACATACATCACAGGTTTTTTCCTCTGTCTTTTAAAACTTGTTTTTCTTCCCTACTAGAGCCCACAAGCCATAGCTCTTTCAAGGTCACATATAGGCAAATAACCACAGGTGACACTGCACACAGGTTTAGAAGCTCTGATGAAAGAGTTCCCTATAGGAACTTGAGATTCTGTGTGTTGTACACAAAAGGTATATGCAGGGGATAAAAGAAACAAAAGTAAAAATGCAAAGAGAGCAAGTTTTGAAGTGAGACACTTGATGGAAGACCTGGGAGATGGAGCAATTTGAAGTCTATGTGTGTGCAGTGACATGAAAAACAGTAAGATAAGAGGGATATGAAGGAGCAAGATTAAAAAAAACCCCGATAATATAATTTTTAATGCCTATCAGTGTATCATCTATCCTAGGCACTATGGAAGAAGAAGGTTTAAGAGTGTAGAGGAAACTTAAGGCAACACAGATGTCAAGAGGAGAAATCAAAGTAGTCTTCCCAGAAGAGGGTGGAACTATCAAAACCGTTTTTTCAGTGAAAGCACAAGAAAAGCTGAATGCAGAACACAAGTTTTTAAAGGTATTCAGAACATTAACTTGTCTTAAGCTGAATGGTAGCTCAATTACAACAGAAAATTAGTTTTCCACTTAAGTTTTGGAGTGTATATTTGCAAGTCCAGGCACTCCTCACACATTTGTTCACTTTCCTTGTCTTAGAAGTACTAAGGAGAATTACTGCCACAGACAGATTTTTCTTTTTTGAATGGCGAGTTTAGTATTGCTCTGCATAGACAGGTGAACATCACTTAGAGAGGACTGTTACCAAGTAGCAAACTGCAATACATAGGAGATCCTGCACAGAATTATTTTTACTGTCTGTGGGCAACTGCACAAAGAAAAGTCTAAATCCTCAAGAAGCTGTATAACACCATCAGCTAGGGATGGTTCTTTTGCTAAATCATTTCCAATTGGGAAGCCTTGATTGCCCTGTAGAATATGGTAGGATTTACTCACACAGCTGAAGAAAAGGCAAGTCTAATACATCTTGCCACGTTTCAGGCACATAAGCATGCCAAAAACTGCATAACCCACCAAAGCCAGGGGCTCTTCACCTTTCTGCTCGCATGAACAAATCTGAAGAGTCTGTTTCTTATTCTAGCCTGTTGAATCAAATCAGGTTTACTACATTTCCCTCAAGCAGAGTTTTGTTTTTAATTACCGTGACTTCAGAGATATGAACAGCAGTGAAATAAGTTTAAGCCTAGTCATTCTATTCAGTGCAAGGCCAGGTGTTTCCAAACATTGATTTAGCTATGCTTCTACTGAACATGGTCATACTCTAGGTCAGCTTTTAGCAACACAAAGCACTTTTGGAAACTTCAACCAGAGACATTTTACCAGTTTAGTGCCCTGCATATTACTACAGTGCACGAAAGCCCAGAGTTCTCATCAAGTTAATTCCCTGCAGTACTAAGAAGCTTGTGGAACAGACTGTTCCTGCCTCTGTAATTTTATATCCACTACTTTTAACAATGGAAAATACAATCTTTAAGCTGGTCCTGTGGGATAAAGCACAAGACTTTGCTAGAACTTATGAAAGAAAATGTATCACGGTTGTTTTGAATATCTTGTTTTTGAATGCAGTGCAGCACCACATATTCTTTAGAGGCATTCATCTTCCATACATTCATTCATGTGGGTATTAGTGAAACTCAAATATTAAATTTGGAAGATAAAACTATTTCAATAAAAGCAATAAGTATCCTCAAATCTCCTCCTCCTAGGAAAAAGTTTGAGATCTCTTCTAAGTACTCAATATTCAGACAAGGAAATTCAGAATAGTAAGCAATGATTAAGGTAAGAAAGAGGTACCTACTCCCTCACAACATTCTCTGTACTATTAGAAGAACATAAAAAATGAAAAATATTTTCTTGTACTTGGAGCCTGCTGAGCAAGGTATTAAATATCTTTTCTACACAGTCAGAAGCCTTTACAAATCCATTGCAAGGCTGCAGAAAGGCACCAGACCCTTGGCCTTCCTCCAGTCTAATTCCGGCAGGGAATTCCATAAAGGGAAACATTCAGTCACCACCCCGAGCAGGTGACTGCTCCAGAAACTGAGGAAAGGAGTACGTGGTGCAACAAGCAAGAAACGAGGTCTATGTCAAGAGTCTAATCGTGCCAGAACATCTAAACAGGAAAAAACCTGCATTACTGAGGTCTAATGAAGAATTAAGAGTGTCTGACACAAACTTCTGTCTGCTGGGAAGCTTCAGCTGACAGTTAGCTGCAACTACCTCACATATGTCATCTTACTAAGAAACTGTTCTTACCAGACACAGAAATGTATAGACCGATGAATGTTTTGTCAGAGATGACATATTACAAGCCATTTTGAAAAAGTTCAATCATTTTTCTGGCAGTTAAAAAATTAATTCGCCACCGCGCTGGCAAACTAGAGCGACATGGGTAAGCCCAGGGTCACCACGCACCATCTCCCAACTGTATAAAAAAAACCAACCACCAACAAACCACCACAATCACAACAACCACACCCTTCTCCAAAAAGCCAACACATTTAAAAACAGCAGCCATAACATTTATGCTTCCAAAATTAGTGTTAAAAGCCAGAAGGCCTAAACCAAGGCTCAGCAATGGTTAGAAGCTGAGTTTCACAAGCAGGACCTTGCTGTAGTACCTCTGGGTTAAAACTTGACAACCTTGAGCATTCACACTGACAGCCTCACCACAGCTTTGAATAGGAAGAATATTATACTTAGCAGAGAAGACAATGAGAATTTCCGTGAGAAGAAAGTAATTGTTCAAGTGGGAACTTGACCAGAATATAAGGGTTAACACACTAACACTTGTGGAAAGAAAAATATATTAGTACTATGAATTCCTCACAGAGTAGAAGGTATTCCAAACCACAGGTTTATCTTTCTTCTAAAATAGCATACGTTCCAGCAGCATTGTGTTTTCTCATGTGCAGTATCTCTGGAATGTTTATTTTTCAAGTTGGGAAGTGTAGCACTAAACATAGCATTGCCAACTGCTCCTGCTCAGAAACCAAAAAGACTGGTAGCAATTCGGACAAGGCTCTGTAATATGGTGAGGAAACTAATGCCGATACTGCTTGGAGCCGCTTGTCAGAGTTATCACACCATTGCTCAAGACAGAAATTTCACTTGCCTTTTATCAAATACTTCAAGTGAAACACTAGTATTTTGGTCACCTAAATACTAGGGTGAAAATGCAAACCGACAACAAATGAACATTAAAATTAACAACTAGGTTAAACAGCACTTGGAGGAGAAACCTGTCAGTTTTTATTGGGACACAGTATTTTCTCTGCAAAACTGTTTCCAAAGAAAAAAAACTGCTTAAAAGCTAAAGCTGTATTCATACCGTTCCTCCAACGTTTTCCAAATACATGCTGGTAAGCAAATTTGCTAGTAGGAATGGTTACAGAAATAGGAAGTTCAGATGAATGTAGCAAAGTACTTCAGGAACAAATTTTTCATTCATTATCAGTTATGGGAATGAGAAGTCACTCAAATGGTCATCCAGTATAAAAATAAACCCAACACTAAAACAGGTACCAAAACTGAAGTATACAACTTGCAACCACATGATACAAATTGACTCAACTAAGTATTCTTCATTAATAACTTCAAAAAAAGCAAACACTTTACCAGTGTTCAAGCAACAATATAAATTGCAATAGTGGTTCTACTTGGAGATGACTATGTCTGATTTATTTCCTCATCTCAAATGCACCACAAGAAGAATAATTCTAAGTGTAGTCACGGTCACAATAATGGGATGAAGCTAAACAAAAGAAATGTTTGGCAGCAGCAATCATTTAAGTTGAGGCTGTCAGGCAACTGAATAGTTACCCAAGGGAAAGACTGAAATATGCTTCACCTGTGCCCTTTAAAACCCCAAAATTTCCAGTATTTTTAAGTACTTTTTTACAGTAAACAAAAGTGATTGACAGATGTTTCCTAACTGATAAAAACGTATTTCCTTGTTAGAGGACTACCCTGTGTCTGGGATGTTTAGCCTGGTTTACACATCTAACTGATACTAGTATTTTGGAAAAACATTAACAGATGAGAGTCAGATTTTTGCTTTTGGGGTTCTCAGTTGACTAGACAAGTGAATGACTAGATAAGTGAATAAAATCAACACTTTTTTTTCTGCCTTAAACACTAGGTTTAAACTATGAGAGTGAGACCCAGGAACTGTCATAGCTCAGGACACTGATTAGCAAGAACAAACAAAAGCCAGAACATTGAGCAGAAATTCACTCTGTCACTCAAAGAACAACATAATTGCCAAAATTTGTAAGACAAGTCTTCTCCTATTGGCTTTCCAATACAGAACTGGTGGCATTTTGCAAGTTCCCTTAGCTCTTACAAAGCACTCACTGAGCTTTTAAGAGAAGTAATCATCAGAAAAAGTCCCAAGATTGCTTTACACATACCTACATACACACTGGACAGTTTAGGCAATAATTTCTAATCATCTGTGAATATTCTTTATTCAAGAGTGCAGAGGCACCATGTCATGCTGCAACCCCAAACCCTTCTCCCACTTCAATTATCTATGAGCATTAAAGCTGCCAGAATGGTTCTTCCCTCATGGCTTTCAAAGTCATGAGATGAATACTGCTGTCACGAGTTGTCAGAAATAGAACAAGAGAATGAGCATTGATAATTTAGTAGGTGACAGATGAGGAAAAACATAAGATGTACATACAGGAAGATGTAACATTCCATAAGTTTCTTTGGGACCAATTACTGTTAGAATTGGTTTGCCTACTCTTAATCAGAATTGTGTTGCAATTTTCTGTCACGAGAATGGGGATCTTATCTAATGAAAGCCAATAAGACACTTTTTTGATTTAATAAATAAATACATTCTGAACTAAAGCAGAGAATAATCACTTTGTCAAATACTAACACCAGCAACAATGAGACTTAGGGGCATAAATATTTAAGAGGTATTCCAGATATTAATTTTTGGAGCTATATTATTAATGTCTCCTCCAAATGATGATGGAAGACCAGAAGCATCCGAGCTACAGCCTTACAACTCAGAGGGCCAAGACAACTTCTATCGTCTCCTCATTGCTCTTCTCATTACCTACCTGACAAAATGACATTAACAACTAGCAAGAGGCTAATTCATGGGCTGCTTCTTTCCTTCACTTCTCCCACCTTGCATTCTTAGTTTATTAAATCCCTTCCCAAGCAGTCATACTCTAGTCAAAGGGTATGGTCATTTCCAAGCATTTCGTGTCTGTTCTCGGAGTGTTAGCTGTGGGCTCATGTCCTCACCCTACCCACCCTGCACACTATTTAAAACAGTAATACAATGCTGTTATTAGGGTGGAGACTGTTTAAAGAATATGCATTTTTTTGACCTTGTTTACTTCTTCCTTCGGTTCCTAGCCACGACCACTACAACTCTACTATTGCTCAAAGTACTGAAAGCAACAAGTTGGCCACTGTCACCTAACAAAGTTACTTGGTGAGGTTGGACAGAAGTCCTGCAATCAATGATCAGATACTGAGCAACAACTACACACCTTTCTTACCTAAAAAGCTAGCAAAATCGTCCTGATGAAATGGCAAGTGCCACCATGGAAATAGATAATCCAGCAAAATTGCTGTTGCTGGCTGTCCTTAATTTTTGCTCATGCTGTGCCATTTTACAGATCTCTGCAGAATAGGACATCTGATACAAGCTGGGCAGAGAAGTTGACAGGGTGTAAAGCAACTGATGTATTTTTCTCAATACTGCCTGAAATTTGCCACAAGCCAAAACCTAGCAACATGATAAAACCGCTAGAAAAAGAAATTGCTCAAAACAGACATTGTGAGGTATTTTATCAAGCAGGCTGCAGGCTGACAAAGTCATTGTAGCTTCATCGAATTCCCTATGGTTATACTGTTATACTCACCAGCAGAACATCCACAGCAGCAGATGAAAAACTGCATTGAAAACACATCACGAAGCGGAGGACACGTTCTAACAGAGAAGGTCTTACACAAGCATAGGAAGAGGCTAGCCAAAGCAACTTCATTACATTTAGGCAAAATGTATGGCATCAGATCCAGTGAAGCATCCATGTCTTTTCAATGGGACAAGATAGAGCAAGAGAAGTTCCCTGTACGAGGAACTCCTCACAATTCGCTATGAAATAGCTAAATAAAACTTTGACTGGCCTTTACTGCAAATTATACGGAGGATGTTGAGGTGAGTGATTGTCTTGGTTTGAGATAAACAGAACCAATTCTGTTCAGTGATTTTACTTCTCAGCTCAGTCTCTTCTAAGAGGCTGCACTTTCTGAAGTTAACAGCATGGTTTTGCAGACAGTGTCTGCTACTAGTAGTCATAATGCTCGATGTTTATATTTTCTACCAGGGATGAGTATGCAGAAAGGCTCTTGCTGACACTTGCTCCTATAGTGACCAAGGTCACTGTTGGATCTTGTGTAACACATGCGAGGTACCGGGAAGTAAAAGGGTCACAAAGAAGGAAGAAAGTTGCACCTCCAGGGATACACGCATAGGACAGGTGATCAACAGAAGTATTCCATTCCATATACGTGTTACTCAGTATATAGCTGAGGGATCACAGAGGGGGTTAAGCTTTCTTCTTCAATGACCAGTGTCTGAGGAGGACTCCACCCAATCTTTTGCCTTTGATCCCAATTCCCAGTTCCCAAAATCAACTTCTGTGTCTGGTTCCTCTCTGCTGCTGACCCTGGGACTTCCCCAGTGCTGCCTGCTCTGCAACATCAGTGGTGATTGCTATGAAGGGGGGAGTCAGGTTTGACAATTGTTTTGTATATAGTTATTTCCTTATTAGTACAATTACTGATTTATTAACCCCATTTTAGTTTTCTTTTCCAATCCATAAGTGTCTTTGCCTTATTCGCTTTCCCTTCCCATTTGGGAAGGTGGAGGGGTTAGAGAGCATCTGCCAGCATTTAGCAGCTGGCCCAGCCCTCCCCCTCGACAGTGACTGCCATCCCAACACTCTGTGCCAGCTGATCTTCTCCATGTAGGAATACAGAAATTCTGAACAGTAGCTCTGAAAAGTCAAATGAGGAGGTGGAGATTGTTTCTTTTACTACAAAGTCTCAAACCCTCTCCTACAGGGGCATCGACTCACTGTTCACTCAGTTGAAAAGGGCTGCAGAATCTAAGCACAAAAGCTCAGTTTAACATTCTTGCTCTGAACATACACGCACAGAAAAGAATACTCCACTCAACATCCCAGCATCAACACCTCAAGCAGTATTGCAGAAATGGCCAGCAATACAGTAAAAAAGGAAAAAAAAAAAAAGCAATACTGCAGCAGCCCAGTGAGGAATGTGGTCCCAGCCTCATGCACACATGTCTCTGAAGATGTTTGCTTCATTGTGCTTACATCTGTAAGAGAAATTAAACGAAGGACTGTTTCTGCTGTTCAACAGTTAATTTTAAGTACTTAAGTACTTAACTGCTTGGAATGATTCAGTCTATAAAACACTGATGAATTGCTTTTTTCTGATACAAGTCTTTTAATATGGCATTAAACTCATAAAAAGGCAGAGTCACAGTCACCTACAAAAAATACCTATTTAACAAAAAAAGAAATCATTCGCAAAGCATAGAGTCATTAAAAAAACAACTCCAAAAGCCTAAGGAAAAAAAATTTCTGCAACACCATATACTATACTTCAATTGCAAATACTTCAATGCAAGACAGGCTCTTCAGTAGAGAATCACATATGCTGCCATTACAAGTTATATATTTCTCTGCTACTTCTGTATTCAAAGCCAAAGACAGCGATTTGCTATACAAACTAGCTATGAGCAAGAAACAGTAGATGAATAATAAAACTCCATTGTTATTAATAAAAAAAAAAATATTTAAAAATCATTTCTACCTAAGCCTTAACATTTTGCTTCTCTTAAAAAACATCAGTACAAACAGGTTCTTTTATGGAACATTTGACAATCCGAGACAGGCAATCAACAGCTTAGACCTCATAAGAGAAGTCATGAGTTCAGCTGCCTTCCAAACAGCATTTACTTCCACAAAAAAAAAGGTTTGCTTGCTCTTGACATATTGACATCTCAGTCACTGTGAGGGAAGATAAATAGATCCATCAGTCTCTGGAAAAAACTTTTAACAAACAAGGCTTTTCCTTAAACAATTGTTCAGTTTGATTTTGCAAGCTTCACCAAGTCTCCCCGAGGGATGTATTTTCACTCGCTGTACCAGTGGCCAGTTAGACACTGTAACAGTGGAAAACTGAACTCCATCAGAAGATAACCATTCTCTCCATCTTGGCACAAAATGGGGCCAGGTTTACTAGTTTCATTTTAAGATATCCCCAAGAATCAACTACAGCTATGCCTAAAGTCCAGCAAATAAATAAACAGTATATTGTAAGTATATTTTTTAAATAAAATGTTGAATGACAAATGCAGCTGAAACACCCTAAAGCTGAGGAGAATGTTGTACTAAATTTGTAAAATTTTAAGTCCCGCAAATTTATGCTATGTTGAGAACATTAACACAACTCCTGAAGTGGTTAAACATCATACCAGTAAGTTTAAAGGCCCAGATCCCCCTCCCAATTAAGATTTTTGTTTGAAGACTAACTCCCTTTAATTTGAAATTTCCTCTTGCCATGCCAACTACTTTTTAAGACGTTTTCCTGTGAAGTTTAAGTGCACTGTCTTATTTGACACACAAAGTACTTATTAAAAACAACCCAGAGTAGGAGAAAAAAATGTTTTCCTTTCTTCAGTATCAAGCACCTGGCACGTAAGTGGAAGGTTCCTGCAAAGCCTTAAAGGCTATTAAAAGCATTCCTCTTTTTCCCTGGGGATTTTAAACTCAGTTATTTTTATTCCTCCTTTTAAGCCTATGAAATTACATCATTTTTTCCCCTTTGATTTACACTTCACAGTATTTTTCTGCATCGTTCTTCAATTTTCTAATTCACTTAAAATTAAAACTGCTGTTGGCTCAGTCACGAAGTAACAGGAGAGGAAATGTCCAGGATTACATGTCTCTTTGCAAAACAGCACCATTTATTATCTTCAGTTACGTATCTTAATGTATTATACTTTTAATAATTTATGATTTATTATTTGTTGCAGTCACACAGGTCTTTGCCCCAGCTTGTCAAATCTCAGAGAAATAAGTTAACAAACTGCCTTAGAAGGATCTCTATCAAAACACTGTAATAGGAAGCTCTTACTTTCATACTCTATTTGCTCAGTGTTTGTTAATTCTAGAATATAGGATGAAATCTCTTTCCTGGACATTTGGTCATCTCTAAGCCCAAGGTAACTTTCAACAAAGAAGAGAACATCAACTTTCTTACTGGATCTGTTGCATTCAAGAGAAGATTTCTGCAACTACAGAGGTTCCCTCTTGTAAAATACTCTTGTTCACTCCCATGGAACAGCTGCAAAAGTGAGACCATTCCTCTAACACCTCCTGTACTCTCCTTCTACCCTCCCCTTCTCAAAAACCCCCAATGATCACAAGCAAAAAACCTGCTACTACAATACTCCTTTAGCAAAGTCATGCAGTTGACAAACTTTTGGAACAGAACTTGACAAGGACAAAGAGCACCGGCTGGAAAAAAAACAAGATGTTTTTCCCCAGTCACAGAATCCTAGAATCACCCAGACAGGAAGAGACTGATGGAAATCAGTCAGTCCAGTGCCTCTGGCTAAAGCAGGGTCACTGCCCAGTATCATGTTGCCCAGGTTTTTTTCCATATCTAAGACCAGAGACTACAAAACCGCTCTGGGAAACCCATTCCAGTGTTGGACTACACTCATAGTAAAACAGCGGGGATTTTTTGTGTTCACATGGACACTCATTTGTCTGCTGCATCTTGTCTTGTTGCTGAGCACTACAGAGAAAATCCTGGCTCCCTCATCTTCGTTCACTCCTATTACATACTTAGACAAATTAGTAAGAATCCCTCTGAGCCTTCTCTAGGCTGAAAATTTCCACCTCTCTCAGTCTTTCTTCCTATGAAAGATGATCCAGTCTTCAAGGCCCTGCACTGGACTCTATCCATTAAACCTGTATCTTATACTGAGGATCCCAGAACTCAACATAGCACTCCAGATGTGACCTCACCAGTGCTTAGTAGAGAAGAAGGATCACCTCCCTCAACCTGCTGGCAAAGTTCTTCATACTGCAGCTCAGGATACTGTTGTCTTTTTTTCTTTTCTTTTCTTTTCTTTTTTTTTTTCCTGTTATGGTGCTGGCTCTTGGACAGTTTCTTCATCAGGACCCCAAGACCCCTCTAGACAAAGCTACTTTCTAGCCTGGCAATCCACAGCATTTAATGGTGCATGGTGCTGTAACTCCCCAGGCACAGGCCTTTGTGTTTCCCCTTCTTGAGCTTCCCAAGGTTTCCCTCTGCTCAATTCTTAAGCCTGTCAAGATCCATCAGAACAGCAGAATAGTCATCTCGTGTATCAACACCTCCTCCCAGTTTTGTATCATCAGTAAACTTGCTGGGGGCATGCTCCATCTAATCATCAGGTCATTAATAAAGATATTGAACAGCGTTAGGCTCAGTATTGTATCCTGCAGCACACCAGTCCAAGACTCCCAGTGCTCAGAAAGAAACCACCCAGAGATGGAAAAAAACAACGGGTTCATCTACTTCTAATCTACTTCAAGTGCATGGACTGCAATTGCTTTTGCCATGCACTATTTGTATGCTAATGCACACATATATAAAGATAAGACTGCAAAGCAGGAGTACAAGGCCTCCATACAGTCATTCAGGTCTTGCTCCTAGAATGCAAATAGAATTTCCTGCCCACCCAAAGTAAAACTCTTTTCTAGGCCACAGTTCTTCCCAAATATCAGCAATGAGCACAAGTACACATGCACAGACACACAGTCCTCAGAGCTGCATGATCTTTCAAAGTTAAAAATGATGCAGCCTTCCTGCTATGCAGAAAGGAAAGCAGTGTAGCTTTTAGTTTCCACTTTGTTGGGGCTCTTATTTTCTTCCTTCCAAAGTAGTCATGACATGGGACCACATCTGTGTATGGCCAAATCCACAAACAGCATCAAACCCTGCTGTGACCTAGTAAAGCAAGTCTTAGTCTAACATTTAAAATAAGGCAAATTGCGCTGTTACACACATTCTTGCATATCATACATAAGTAAGTCAAGATGACTTAAATTCATCCAGAGACCTCCTCTAGAGCTGAACTCAACAGTAACACAAACTTCTTGGTTCATAAGAGGTCCACATCAAAGAAATCAATTATACTATCAAGCGGCTCACCACTGCAGCTTGCCTCCTCTTGTATATCACAGTATTTCATACAATAGAATGGCTTGAGTTGGAAGGGATCTTAAACATCATTTAGTTTCAACTCTCATGCCATGGGTGAGCACATCTCCCACTAGACAAGGTTGCTCAAAGTCTCATCCAGGCAGGTCTTGAACACTTCCAGGGATGAGGCATCCACAGCCTCCCTGGGCAGCCCATTCCAGCATTCCCCTACTTAAATATTCCTTGTGAGCACTATAAGCATGGAAGGTAAGTTTACATAGTAGGTAAAACTTTACAGGCTTCATGTCCATTTTCTTACCAGAAAGGTTCCCAGAATTTCTTACCTGCAACAAATTACCGCTTTACAGGAGAGCGCCAAGTCCAAAAAGCTCTGTCTGACTTCAAACGAAAGGGCGTACTTCAGTGTGTGGCCATCAATGATCAGGGCAATATCGTTTTCCTTGCCCAGTGACTCCCCCAGGCTAGTACAATGTTGAGTCAGAGACGCTCTTGTTGCCTGAAAAACGAATAGGAAGAAATCACATTTCACCCTAATATACAAAAAGTGCATCCAAATTACAGGAAAGCATCTCTGAGATATGTGATAGAGCATAGTACACACACACCAGAACTAGCCCCGACATGAGTTACTATTCTAACAGCACCTCCTGCAGACACGTTAATTTGGGTCACAAATCAGCAAAAGCTGCATCCACTTGCCTAGGAACACGTGCCTTGCTTCACTGCAGACTCTTGACATCTCTACTACACGCTCCTGCATGATGCATTTGCCCACAGCAGTTGGGAGACATCCTTTTCAACTGTAGGGCAGGTATAATCTAATGCCTTCCATGGCTTTTGACACCATTCAAACTACTACTATTTATTCAAACAGTTCCCTACTCTAAAAACATTTTCATTGACAGCTGCTGCTGACAAAAAAAAAAAAAAATTAAGTGTTCATGTTTCACCATCACCTCCAATATTTCGACCTTCCTACTGTAGCGAAATTCACACTTCAAGCAGTCAGTTCCATTTTCACACAGGTTAGTTAAACCATCAGTTCCAGCTCAGTTTACCACTGCTAAATGGTTCAAAAAGTTGTTTGTGATCTCAAGTGCACACACAGTTTCTGACAGAGAAGGTCTTGACACACAGGACAGCAGAATATTAAAAGCAAAGACTTCAGAAACAATCAAACACTGCTTTTAGGTGACAAATGACCACTAACTGATGGATTATGTAATTTTTCAGTTTCTCCCTTTGTTCAAAACACAGGGTCACTGGCAAAAAAAAAGGTAAATGTACTCCTGTTCATCTTACCTGAGCAGCTTTGCATAACGGTGCTAAAGCGAGTGTTACATATCTGTTTGCTTACTGATATTTAAAGGTACTTGTTTTGTGATCTGTCTGTGCCGCTCTAGACAAAATGCATTATTTTTCCCTTATGTAACATGAAAAAATCACACTCGAACAGAGTTACAACCATCAGAAATGAAAATGTGGTATTCATGCCTCCATGCAACCCATTCCTCATTTTGTATATCCAAATTTCTCCAGGGGACTGCGAAGCCACAAATGCAAAGCCATAAAGTGTTGCCAAGTGCATTTCCTACTCACATCTCCAGTTTAACAGACAGATGTTAAAAATAAACAAATTTAAGGTATCTAAATTACTTTGTCTGGACTACACACTTGCTGGTCCTGAGGAACAGACAGCCTCAGGGAATGCCAACAGTGATATGGAATTTGGATTTCTCTCTCTACATTCAACTGAACAGGAGTTGAAGCTTTCACTCATGGTTGAGCAAACCAGCAAAGATGTACAGAAGCTGGCATACATGAACCCCCTTATCAAGATGGCGAAAGAGGTATTTAAAGTTGCATCTCTTTCACATCAAAGATAGCCAAAAAGCTCCAGCTCCATATTGCATAATTAAAATAGTGGGAAACAAGTCTACATTTCTAAAATGCTTCTTTTAGTGATTTCTCCAGCATCTATCTACGAAGATATGGGGGGGAAAGGAGCTTCCTAGTACCACAGGTTCTTAATTTCTTCATCTAAGCTTTCAAAAGCTGTTTCTGTGCACTCTAAAAAGCAGAACTGTCACACCAAGGTGGGTTTCTTCTCTAAATTAAATGACAGGAAACTCCTCTGACCTGCGTGCTTGCAGAGCTGTTCCTCGTGTTTCTCCTCCTCACTTCTCACTGTCTGTGTAGCCTTTTGTCCTCTATGAAAAACACTTTTGAATGCCCATGTTTGTATGATCATGGTAAAGGATTTTTTCCTTTCTCTTTTTATTTCCAGCTCAAATAAGAACCACCTCGTTTCAGGAAAATACACAAGCTTCCCAAATTAAATAATCACTTAACTTTAAAACTGTTGTCCACGCGTAATACTGAGTGAACTCGATCTGATCTCTGTCAAAGACAGTCAGCCACCACAGCACACTGAGCAGCAGAAGCGAGTGTACTGTGGTGTTTCAAGGCTACAGATTTTTGCTTGCCTTGAATCATGTTTCTCATACAAAACTCCAATACATAAAATCTGAAACATATGCAAAACTTCTAAACATGCAGCACTTCCAGACATCTGCTACATAAAGTTCTCAAGTTTGCCTACATCAGTTTTACACAAGTAAGGCCAGTAACATAAAAGACAAAAATAGCCACACTCAATCAAATCAGACCACATCCATGGTCAAAAGCAACCAGCCAGGAACGAGTGCAACAACACAGTAAGCATATACCAGCACTCCCACACGACCCCCTGAGTCCCCAAAGCTCAGGGACCTCCCAAGCCAGGTGCAGGGTCTGTTGTGGGAGAGCCCACAACGCCCCGTTACCACGAAGATCTGTGGGTGTGCATTGAAAATCTAGCAAGGAGAGAGAGGTTAACTGTCCTCTAGAGTAGAACAGGATGCAGAACAGCACGTAGCCAGGGAGAAAACCTCAAGAAACACTGGAGATTTCACAGTATCACAGTATGCTAGGGATTGGAAGGGACCTCAAAAGATCATCTAGTCCAATCCCCCTGCCACAGCAGGAACACCTAGATGATGTTACACAGGAAGGCGTCCAGGCGGGTTTTGAATGTCTCCAGAGAAGAAGACTCCACAACCTCCCTGGATAGCCTGTGCCAGTGCTCTGTCACCCTCACTGAGAACAAGTTTCCTCTCAAATTTAAGTGGAACCTCTCGTGTTCCAGCTTGATTCCACTACCCCTTATCCTATCATTGTTTGCCACCGAGAAGAGCTTGGCTCCATCCTTGTGACACTCCCCCTTTATATATTTATAAACACTAATAAGGTGTCTAGATACTACAGGCTGGTTACAGTCATACCATCTGAGGTTAATGGTCTGCTTATGGGTGT